>NC_141626.1:34879494-35179494 GCF_047967505.1 Dipteris shenzhenensis
GCTCTAGATCCAAGTGAGAAACAGTAACCTGTCACTGATCTCCTGCTATCCACGTCTCCTGCCCAATCCAAGTCACAGAATCCGGTCAAGGTATTTCCCTTGGTATAGGTGATGCCATAATCAAGTGTGCCTTTGATGTATTTCAGCACCTGCATCCTTGCCCTCCAATGGTTCTCCCAGGGCTTATTGGAAAACCTGCTTAGTACACCAGTTGCAAAGTTGATGTTCGACCGCATGTTGTACAAGTAAATCAAACTTCCCACAAGCCTTGTGTACTTTGCTTTGTCCACCAGTGGTGATGGACAAAGCAAAGTACACAAGTTTGATGAATCCACGTTTGAGAGCTTCACATCAACCTCCATAGGGGTGCCAATTGTCTTGCACTTAGCCATGCCAAATGCCTTCAGTATCTCTCCAGCATACTTCAGCTGTGAGATGATCTGTTTTGGCTCTTGCCAAACTTCAATCCCCAAACAGAAATGCATCAATCTAAGGTCTGTCATTTCAAAATCTCTTCCTAGCAACTGCTTTGTCTATGCGATCTTCTCTTCATGGTTCCCTATTATGACAAGGTCACCCACATAAAGGACCATGATCATACACCTACCTCCTTCTAATATAGATATACAAATTTGCATCAGATGGGCTCCTCCTAAACCCGTTTTGCAAAAAGTAGGTATCAATCCACTGGTACCATGCTCATGGGGCCTGTTTCAGCCTATAAAGTGCCTTCTTCAGTTTACAGACTTTACCTTATGAACCGGGGACCACAAAACCTGGTGGTTGTTCTGCGTATACCTCTTCGTTGAGATCTCCATTCAGAAAGGTAGATTTTATATCCATCTGAAACACGGGCCAACTTTCCTCTTCTGCTAAAGCCAAAACATTGCAAATTGTGGTTAGTCGAGCTGTGGGAGCAAAAGTATCCTGATAATCAAAACCATGTACTGTGCAAATCCTTTTGCCACGAACCGAGCCTTGTACTTATCCAACGTGCCGTCGGACTTGTACTTGGCCTTGTACACCCACTTGGTTCCGATGACCTTGCATTTTGATGGTCGATCTACAAGGTCCCAAGTGTTGTTCTTCATTATGGAGCCATACTCTGATTGCATAGCCTCCATCCACCTATCATCACCATGTGCCTCTTGAAGACACTTGGGTTCTTTAGCATGGATCACCTCTATCATCAAAGCGTAGTTGACCAAGTGTCTTTTTCCCTTCTTTGCTCCTCTAATCTCTTGGACCGGCAGTGTTTGGATGATTCCTCCTCAATGGCTGGAGGTTCTCTGCCATCTAAAAGCTGCTTTACCCACTTCGGGAATGGCCGTTGCTGTTGTGGTTCTATAGGCTCTTTTTCCTCTTCTTTATCTTGAATCCTCCCAAGCACCGTTGGGGGAGTTTGGTCTATTGTTGGTGGTTGTACTGGATGGATATCTTGGTCCTGGTTGTCTGGGAAGGAAGCATCCTCCTCTAATTTCCTCCAATTGATGCTGCTATTCTAAGAAGACCACATCGTGACTTACTATTACCTTTTTGGTAACATGATTATAGAGACAGTAACCCTTTGCCTCTTCACTGTAGTCCAAGAAAATACACTTTCGGCTCTTCGGTTTCCATTTGGTCTTGTTAGCATCAGGGACATGCACAAAATAGTCACATCCAAAAACTTTGAAATGTGCAGCTGAAGGTTTCTTACCAGAAAAGGCCTACAGTGGAGTCATCCCCTTCACAGCCTTCGTGTAGCTACGATGATGTAAGAGGGGTTGTTGAGGATGATGTAAATTCCACAATACCTCTAGGACATTAGGGGCAAAACTAACCCTAACCCTAACGCTAACCCTAACCCTAAGGGGCTCACATGTATATCTTCATGTTCATGCTCAGTACAACGTAGTGTACATGTAGCTATATCGTGCGCAATCCTCTCTCTCTCTCTCTCTCTCTCTCTCTCTCTCTCTCTCTCTCTCTCTCTCTCACTTTCGCTATCATTATCTAAGTTATTTACATATGAATTCCCTTGGCACTCTTGAGGTTGTCATTGTATGGAAATAGAACATGCCACTTATGTTCAAAGGCTAGCAAAAGAACCCTACTTAAAATATGATTTTTCCATGATACAGTCAAAGAGACTATTAATCTTTTTTTTGAACACTAAAATATGATAAGAATAACCTTGTGTATATTCTAGAATCCCATTTTAAAATCCCTTTGTAAGTTGTATTCTATATTAACGTGTGAGTTGTCTAATTTGAAACCTCATTAGATGATTGAAAATGATATCTTACATATTCCTTAGTGGACCCCTTAGGCATAATCCATTAGTGTTGGGTAGAAAGAGACTCAAACACAAGCCCATGAGCATTGTACTAAGGAATGTGCATGGTGGCTTACAACATAAACAACTATTATCATATCCTTAAGATAGATTTTTGCAAGGCAAAGAGGACTTTCAAGACGTATTCAATTATCATTAGTCCTCGAGGGGTTCATCTAACAGAAAATTTGTGTACCATGTGCATTCAAAAAAGGAGGGGTGTTTAATTCAAATTTAGAAAATGTTCTAACATTATTACAATTATAGGAGGAGTTTTTTAATTCAAATTAAGAAAAATTTCAGTAGTTTACAAGTAAAGAGAGATGGCATATTGGGGCCAAAATTTTAGGTGAGGAAGTTTTTAAAATATCCCTTGAATGCAATGTGATACATAGGGTTTCTTAGTACCCCGAAGCATCAGCCATACCCATCACATAACCCTTAAGGAACACATACTCACATGTCATCCATCATCCCTTTGTCCCCATATCTCCAATGTTTATAGAGTTTCATGAAAGATAATTCCTTTGTGTCAAAAGAAAGCTTTCATACACCTCAATTTATAGTTAGTACTTCACTCCACTGATAAGCATCATGTTGTCACATCACCTAAGCCTTATATCAAGGTGAGCTATCCACTTACGAAGGATGAATAATCACAAGGATATGGGAAAAACCATGACTTATTGGCCAAAGAGCCACCATGGCTACAATAAAACAATGTGAAGAATCAATGTCATTATGTAAGGTTGGCCAAGAAAAATCAATTACAAGAAAGGGATTGGTTGGCTATGGTACATGTCATCAAATGAAATCTATATACAAAAGAATAAAATAAAACAAGAGCCTGATGAAAGATTATCATTATATAACAATAATGAAGAATTGAGTGCTTAGAATTGAGATGAGGCCTTTCTATAGGAATGCACTACAACCTACTATTGAGTTTTCATGATTATAAAAATGGTCCATATGGCAACCTTAACATCATTTCCTCAAGTTCATTTTTACATAGAGATTATATGTAAATAATGACCTCATGAATATAACAAGCTAGGCATCAAACCTATCATGATCCTATTTCGTGCACTCAAAACTTGTCAAGGGTCATAAATTATTATATGTGTTGCAAAGATTGTATCATACCCTATAAAAATTCGTTAAGCTTCCCTTACGAGGTACTTTTATATGATGAAAGAATAGCCATACAAATTTGTCAAACCTATTTGTGATCCTATTGGATTAAAATATGGAGTGAGAAAGCGTTGTTGGACCAAAGTAAAAGTGAAGGATTGAAAACTTCACAAAGCTCCGACAACAAAGTAGTGTGAACTGGAGGGGTTTGAAAAAAGCCGATAGGCATTTTTTAAGCATTTTTCCAAGGGGAGGAAGCCTTCCTTAACTTGAACAAGTTTTTGCATATGGGGAGCCTATTGAATCATAAGATATCTTTGAAAGATGAATGAGCAAGACAGCTTTCAAAATGAAGTATAGTGGTTGATGACATGATGGAAAGTTTAGAGGCTCATGAGGGGGTAAAGTATGAACTGGGAAGCTTTCTCTTTTTAAATGGCCTTGGCAATGACATGTGTGAGCCTAGTATGTACTAATGGATACTATACAATGAACATCCTCATAGGCCCCCCGAGATGGGAAACTAAAGGAGAAACGATGCAAATTTTGGTGATACTTATATTTTGAAAGTTACTTTTTGTACTAACCCTGACCTGTAAGAAAACAATACAACGTCTATGCTCAACAGATAACAGGATCTCATATGGAAGAGAGAAAAGCAGATAATATGGAGAATCAAAAATTTGATTACTGTAAAACTGATACAATAGATGGCGTTGCCTCCCATCCATGCGCTCCTGTGTGAAAAGCTTTGATGGCATGCTGGACGATGGAGGTTGGATGCTAAGGAATCAGGGTTGCTATAGCCAGTGATGATTATGGGCTTCACGGGCTTGCTCTTATATAGCCACCAATCGTAGTCAGTTAGACCCAATTGGGAGATCGACCTAGTCGGCCCAAAATGGCCGACTGAAGGTGGGTCCCAAAATAGGCCATCGACCACACGTTAGAGCCATTCGAGATCATCTGGGGCTCCAAACGGGCCCCACAACCCAAAAGTGGGCTGCCCCAGGAAATGCTCCATCTACCCTCAATGCGGTCAGTCATGGGATGCCTTCCTGCACTTGCATGTAGGCTAGTTGGCAATGTGCCAATTCTATTTGAAGCCGTCCAGCCATCAAGCCACACATGGCCCCCATCTAGTGTCCAAACCAGGACCTACCAAATAATCGAGCTACTCAAATGCCTTCTCCTCATATGGGGGGGCTTACAAGTAGAGTTAGCTGGTTTTTGTGTCGCTACACGAGAGTGGAGCATTGATATCTAACACCCCCCTTCAATGTCCTCCCGTAAGTGAACTACTTTTTCGGCCCAATGCCAAGTCAATGAAGATGCCTCTCTAGCAAGTCTCTTCCAAGAGCCTTCTTGAAGATGTCCGCAGCATTCTCTGTAGTCGGATAGTACACCAAGTCGACCTCTCCATCCATGATGTGCTCGCATACAAAGTGATATTGAATCTCAATGTGTTTTGTGCGAGCGTGGTACACTGGGTTCTTGGCAATTGCCATGCAACTCTGATTGTCACATGATAACTGCGTAGGCTTGTTCTACACTGCACCCATGTCCCCTAAAATCTTCCTTAACCACACTGCCTTACAAGAAGCAAAACATGTTGATTTGTACTCAGTCTCGGTAGAAGAAAGAGCAACTATAGGTTGCTTCTTGCTGACCCATGACACAGCTCTAGATCCAAGTGAGAAACAGTAACCTGTCACTGATCTCCTGCTATCCACGTCTCCTGCCCAATCCAAGTCACAGAATCCGGTCAAGGTATTTCCCTTGGTATAGGTGATGCCATAATCAAGTGTGCCTTTGATGTATTTCAGCACCTGCATCCTTGCCCTCCAATGGTTCTCCCAGGGCTTATTGGAAAACCTGCTTAGTACACCAGTTGCAAAGTTGATGTTCGACCGCATGTTGTACAAGTAAATCAAACTTCCCACAAGCCTTGTGTACTTTGCTTTGTCCACCAGTGGTGATGGACAAAGCAAAGTACACAAGTTTGATGAATCCACGTTTGAGAGCTTCACATCAACCTCCATAGGGGTGCCAATTGTCTTGCACTTAGCCATGCCAAATGCCTTCAGTATCTCTCCAGCATACTTCAGCTGTGAGATGATCTGTTTTGGCTCTTGCCAAACTTCAATGCCCAAACAGAAATGCATCAATCTAAGGTCTGTCATTTCAAAATCTCTTCCTAGCAACTGCTTTGTCTATGCGATCTTCTCTTCATGGTTCCCTATTATGACAAGGTCACCCACATAAAGGACCATGATCATACACCTACCTCCTTCTAATATAGATATACAAATTTGCATCAGATGGGCTCCTCCTAAACCCGTTTTGCAAAAAGTAGGTATCAATCCACTGGTACCATGCTCATGGGGCCTGTTTCAGCCTATAAAGTGCCTTCTTCAGTTTACAGACTTTACCTTATGAACCGGGGACCACAAAACCTAGTGGTTGTTCTGCGTATACCTCTTCGTTGAGATCTCCATTCAGAAAGGTAGATTTTATATCCATCTGAAACACGGGCCAACTTTCCTCTTCTGCTAAAGCCAAAACATTGCAAATTGTGGTTAGTCGAGCTGTGGGAGCAAAAGTATCCTGATAATCAAAACCATGTACTGTGCAAATCCTTTTGCCACGAACCGAGCCTTGTACTTATCCAACGTGCCGTCGGACTTGTACTTGGCCTTGTACACCCACTTGGTTCCGATGACCTTGCATTTTGATGGTCGATCTACAAGGTCCCAAGTGTTGTTCTTCATTATGGAGCCATACTCTGATTGCATAGCCTCCATCCACCTATCATCACCATGTGCCTCTTGAAGACACTTGGGTTCTTTAGCATGGATCACCTCTATCATCAAAGCGTAGTTGACCAAGTGTCTTTTTCCCTTCTTTGCTCCTCTAATCTCTTGGACCGGCAGTGTTTGGATGATTCCTCCTCAATGGCTGGAGGTTCTCTGCCATCTAAAAGCTGCTTTACCCACTTCGGGAATGGCCGTTGCTGTTGTGGTTCTATAGGCTCTTTTTCCTCTTCTTTATCTTGAATCCTCCCAAGCACCGTTGGGGGAGTTTGGTCTATTGTTGGTGGTTGTACTGGATGGATATCTTGGTCCTGGTTGTCTGGGAAGGAAGCATCCTCCTCTAATTTCCTCCAATTGATGCTGCTATTCTAAGAAGACCACATCGTGACTTACTATTACCTTTTTGGTAACATGATTATAGAGACAGTAACCCTTTGCCTCTTCACTGTAGTCCAAGAAAATACACTTTCGGCTCTTCGGTTTCCATTTGGTCTTGTTAGCATCAGGGACATGCACAAAATAGTCACATCCAAAAACTTTGAAATGTGCAGCTAAAGGTTTCTTACCAGAAAAGGCCTACAGTGGAGTCATCCCCTTCACAGCCTTCGTGTAGCTACGATTCAGAATATAAACTGCCGTGTTACATGCTTCAACCCAGAAAGTCTTTGGCAAATCTTTCCCTTTCATCATACTCCTGCGCATTTCACAGATGACACGCATCTTGTGCTTTGCTACTCCATTTTGCTGTGATGTATGTGGTAGGGGTTTCTACCTCTTGATCTCTGACTTTTGCACTAACTTTCGAATTCACTTGATGTGAACTCACCACATTTGTTTGATCTCAACTTCTTCACCTTCCTGCCCATTTCTTTGTCGACCATTACATGCCATTCTTTGAACTTACTAAAAGCCTCATCTTTAGTCTTCAGGAAGTATATCCATATCCTTCTACTGTAGTCATCGATCAGCGTCATGACGTAGTAGGAACCACCCAAAGCTTCTGTATCCATCTTTCCGCAAAGGTCCATGTGAACTAGCTCTAGAGGAGCCTTTGCCCTACTGGACTCTTTAGGAAAGGTTACCGATGCTGCTTGCCCATCATGCAAGCTTCACATACATCGGGCAGATCTAAAATTTTTGGTAGGTCTGCAATCATTCCACTTTTATGCATCTCCTTTAAAGAACTAAGGTTTAGATGACCAAACCTCTCATGCCACAGCTTAGTGTTGCTCACATCGTCTCGAGCACTAAAAGGTGAGAGTTCATAGATGTTGTTGCGCTGTGTACCTTTACCAATGACCTTCCCTTGAAGATCCAAAATCTGTGCGCCATTCTTATCGAAGTGAACTTTGAGGTCCCAATCCGTGATCACAGAAATGGACAAGAAGTTGCTCTTGATATCCTCAGGGGGGTCACTCATCATATGTAACCCTATCACGTGAGTTCAACAAAACGTTATTTTAAATTACTAAAATTTACAAAATTTAATTTACATAAGAAAATTTTTAAAATAATTTTGGAAAAAAATTACAATTTTGTATAGAAAAAGCATACTTTTTATTAAGAATTTTTTTACAGATAAGGGATTTTACAAATCAGCCTTCAACGCACGTGATATACACACTGACCCCCCTGAGTTGATATTTGGCACATAAAGAACATCAGACAACTATTTTACAACTCCATCTGACTTGAGAGCAATCGTACCTTTTCCTTTTGCTGGGACATTTTGCATCATTGCTGACTGCTACCAGGATGTCATCCCCTACTGGATGTAGAGAGGTATACCAATCCTTAAGACTGGTCATGTGGCGTGATGCACCACTATCAATAATCCAAGGTTCATCTATAGGTACATGAACTGCCTTCGTGCAAATCTCCTGAATTGCTACGAATAGCTCTACTGGTACTGCTTGCACGCTATTGCTAGACTCTTTCTCTACTCCGTTCTTCTCATTTGCAATCTTCTTTCGGCACTCATTCTGCTTGTGCCCTATCTTGTTGCAATAGAAGCACTTGATCGCCTTCTTTCTCTTTTTATCATCAGAAGAAGATGGGTTACCAGAGTCCTTACCCTTACCTTTCTTTGATCCAGCCAAGAGAGCCGAATCTTCTCCAGTCCTTGTCTTTTGACACATCTCCTCCTCTAGAAGCATCACATTGAAATCCTCAAAGTTGAGGGGCGGATTTATGTTCTGTGTATTCAGCACCGTAACAAGACTGTCATACTTTGGTGGGAGAATCCCTATGCACCTTCATGCTAGATTCTTGCTAGTGATGGTGATGCCAATCGCAGTCATCTGATCGCACAGATTCTTCACCCTAGTGATGAACTTCTCTACTCTGTTTCAGACTCAGAAAGTTTCTCATTCGTGAGTTGAGTCTCCAGATTCTGAATCTCGTTCTTTCTCTTGGGAAGAAAAGCACACTTTAGCTTCTAGTGACTTAAGGAGGCAATGTCCTGAACCCTAGTTTTGATAATGCTAGACTTCACGAGATGTTTCTTTGTCATGGTCACAGACGCTAGTGGGCAGGGTTTTGGGGTTGTGCTTATGTAAGATAACCATCCAATTTCCTTTGAGTCCTATAAGTTGAAACAAGCAGAGCTAAACCATTCCATATATGATAAAGAGTTAGTCATTGTAGTCCATGCCCTTAAAATGTGGAAGTACTATCTTAAGGGTTTTGAATTACTTATTAAGATTGATCACCAAATCTTTAGATATCTCCTTACTCAACCGTTGATCTCTGATAGACACATAAAATGGGCTTCATTTATTGACCACTTTAAACCAATGATTCAATACCAACTAGACAAAGACAATGTAGTTACCGATGCACTGCTCAAGCCGACGACCCAACTTATATAATATCTCAGTCATCGAGGGAGACAAATTGGGATTATCCCATTATTTTTTTAATATTTCTGTATTTATTTGGGGGATCTAGCATTTTGTTGCACAGCTGATGCAGTGTGTGCTCGTTGCTCATATGAGTGTGCAACAGTGTATGAACCACTTATGTGATGAGTGTGATGAGTGTGCAATAGTGTGTGCACCACTTATGTTCATATAAGTGTGCAACAGTGTGTGCACCACTTATGTGATGAGTGTGTAGCAATGTGTCTACAACTTATGCAACAAGTGACAGTATGTGTAGTAGTTTTTACACCATCCATACCCATGGTTGAATATATATGGCTATGGCCATATGAGTGTGTAGCAATGCATGCACCACTTACACGATGACAATATGCGTATTTATTATTTTTGTGGATAGCAAGCAAGCTTGCAGGTAGGTTTGTAGGCCTAATACCTTTGCAAGTGGTTCGACGCATTCAATAGGTTGCTTAGGGGTTCTTATGGCCAATGTGCTAGAACCTAGTGAACCAGCTGGCAAGACACTAGTTGGCACAACACCAGCTAACATGAGTTGTAACTCTTTAAAGATTAAAATACAAAGTTATCATTTTTGCCAAAAAATAATTGGAATAAAGTAAAGACATGCAATATTGCTTGTGTTGGAGGGATCTAAAGATTGAAGCTATCCCTCCATGATGTCTCTACTTTGCATCAGTCCAAGGTCAATGTGGATGATGACTGCTTTTTAGCTACTGTGTGGAAGCTTTGTCTTAATTATATTCTATATTTCTATGTGAATAGTTGATTAAAGGGGATATATGGTTCAAGGGTGGTGGGTGTGTTTTGCTACATGGTAGATCTCCATACACTAATAAGTGAAATGGTCCTTAAGGAGGTTTCTTGGAATTTTGGGTGTTTTGGCTTTTTCCTCTCCTAGGCAGTTAGGATCCATCAGTGTCTGGCAACCTAGAAACAACCTTTTTTAGTCCAGATCTTAGTAGCAGAACTATGGAAGCTGATTGGTTTGTGGTATTGGCTTTTCCTCTTGAAGACATTTGTCGATGACTCTTCTAGCTGACCCTTTTATTTCTCTATAGCGTGTGTGCTATGCATATATATGTCTCTTGAGATCATTGAGGTTTTATTCTCCTAGACCCTATGTGCCACAGTAGTCTTAGTTCTTTTGAGTCTTGCGTGGAGGAGGGATCTTGGTATCTTGTGTCCATTATGTCTAGTCATTTGTGATCGATCAGTGACAAGATTTCAATAGTTTGAGTTTGGTCTTTGTAAGTTTGTGGTCTTTAATTCAATCTCTTATGAACTACAAAAAGTATGGTTATGCTAAACAGTGGTTGTGTCGTTTATTAAAAGATCTTGATTGAATATCATATGTGCTTTTCATTTCTATCTCTATCAGGAGCTTATATTTTATGTGGTATTTTTTGGGGTGTGCCAAGTATAGTGTATCCATAGGGTTGTGAGAGTACTATACATGTTGTGAGAGTACTATCCATAGGGTTATGAGAGTAACATACATGTTGATTTGCAATAATCACAACCCCAAGCAAGCATGAAGTCCAACAAACATTCACTGGTTGTCTCATCTATCATCTACATCAAGCCTGAATTTGATCCTTGAAAATCCACCAAGCACAACAGAATCCTACTAAAAAATGATCTTATAAACCAAGGGATCCCAATTTTCAACCATACTTTACTAAAATGTTCTTCAGTATCCCAAATGAATTACACACTTCCAAACAATCAACTTGGAATTTCATGTGGTATTTTTTTAACAATGAGCCTGTGAGAGTACTATACATGTCAATTTGCAATAATCACAACCCCAAGCAAGCATGAAGTTCAGCAAACACTCACTAGTTGTCTCATTAATCATCTACTTCGAGCTTGAATTTGATCCTTGAAAATCCACCAAGCATTAACGAATCCACCTAAAAAATGATCCTATAAACCAAGGGATCCCAATTGTCAACCATACTTTACTAAAATGATCCCCACATCCCAAATGAAATTCATAGTTCCAAACAAAACTTGGAAAAGTGGTGCGAAAAAGGGTGTTTTGAAGGATAAGAAATCCCCGAATTCATGTTGTCTCTTCTAAAATCCAAGGGATCTCAAAGATCCACACATGTTTGCTAAAATATTATATTTCAGCCTATGCATGCAAAAAGAAGAACAGTGAGGAACATGAACACAAAACATGGTACAAAAAAGGCACTTTCAAAAGGAAGGATCCCTAATATTGGTATAGTCTCTCCTTTAGGTCCCATTGCTTGGAAATAGCCTTGATTGTAGAGATGGAATAATGAGAAATATGCACATATGAAAAGGTATATCTAAGCCAATCAAAGGTAAATGTGAGAAATATACACGTAAAAAGTGTTAGATATCAATGCTCCACTCTCGTGTAACTACACGGGAACCAGCTAACTCTACTTGTAAGCCCCCCCATATGAGGAGAAGGCATTTGTGTAGCTCAGTTATTAGGTAGGTCTTGGTTTGGACACCAGATGGGGGCCATGTGTGTCCTGATGGCTGGACGGCTTCAGATAAAGTTGGCACACTGCCAACTAGGCTACATGCAAGTGTGGGAAGGCATCCCATGACTAATCGCACTGAGGGTAGATGGAGCATTTCCTAGGGTAGTCCACTCTCAGGTTGCGGGGCTCGTTTGGAGCCCCCGATGATCCCAGATGGCTCTGGGCCGAACGGATACTATAGGTTAGTTGCTCTATTCTGCGCATGGTTCTAACGTGTGGTCGGTGGCCTATTTCGAGAGCGACCTCTAGTCGGCCATTTTGGGCTGACTGGGTCAGTCTCCTAATTGGGTCTAACTGACTATGACTGGAGGCTATATAAGAGCAAGCTCGTGAAGCCCATAATCATCACTGGCTACAACAACCCTGATTCCTTAGCATCTAGCCTCCGTCCTCTACTGTTTCCACCATGCCATTGAAGCTTCTCACACAGGAGCGCACGGCTAGGAGGCAGCACCATCTATTGTATCAGTTTTATAGTAATCAAATTTTTGATTCTCCATACTATCTGCTTTTCTCTCTTGCATATGAGATCCTGTTATCTATTGAGCACAGATGTTGTATTGTTTTCTTACATGGTATCAAATCTTGGGTTCTAGCAAGAAGATTTGGTAGTGTGTTTCTATTTGTGAGCAGATTGTGAGAGATGGCCCAGCCCACAAGACTACAAATCCCACCGTTCGGCGAAAGCGAAAAGTTGGATGGCACTAACTATCCACTCTAGAAGTTCAAGATGAAGACCATCCTAAGCACATACGAGCTTTGGGATACTACTATTAGGGTGGATGTGAAGCCGGTGGTGAGACTAGATCCAACCAAACCAGGACAACAGATAGTACCAATTATGGATCAGATTCTCGCATGGACAAGAAGAAATGCAGATGTGCTGTGTTCTATTGTCTACAGTGTAAGTGATTCTATCATGGCGTTAATTCAACATGTCACCATAGCAGAGGAGGAATGGACGGTCTTGAAAAATCAATATGAGACCGCGAATTAGACTTGCTTCGATAGGTGTTTATGATGCTGGGCAGCTTGTAGAATCTTTTAGTGAACCTACTATTTTGTCAACTCAGAGGAGAGAAGCAATAGTAAAGCTAAGCAAGCAAATATCTTGTAAAAAGTGCATCTATTGGATGCAATATACAAGAAATATTATATAGACATCAAAATTTAATATATATTTCTCTTGTTTTCCAGATGGGTGGTGTTTTGCATTATAATTGAGTTTCATTTCTTGGATTTTAGTGTATCCTTAATTTAAATATACGGTTGATTTTGAAGAAAAGTGCATTCCCTTATCAAAGGTTTCAAGAATTCTTCAAGTTACTAGGTGTATGAATAGACAAGATCAAGATTGCCGATGAACTCTAATCAAGATAGCAACAAAAGGTTAAATTGGATGCACAATCTCAAACCCTTGCATATTTAGATTCATCTTGGGACTAGGAATGTTTTGCATCCCAAACCTAGGAGGAAAATAGAACAATAATAGGGTGGCTAATTTAGTTAAGTGCATGGTTAGTTGGAAGGATTAATGTAAAATAAGAGGATATATGCTCCATGATTGAGATGGCAAGCTCTCACTTATGCCAATGGTTCCACATGGAGATGGCCATAATCCACATGTATACTTGGTTGGTGTTTGTGTATTATCAAATTTGGATAGGGAACAAGCATATGACTGCTAGCATAGGAGATTATGGAAATTGTGGCTAAGGGGTGCTACACACAATTGAAGATGTAGGCCCTTATGGTGTAAAATGTTGTAAAGTATGCTAGGAATGGCCAAAATCTCTTTAGAAGTGTGCCTTGATATTCTAAAGGAGTTGGTGATGACTGCAATGAAGTTTGATACGAAATGGTAAGGTTAACAAATGCATTGATACTATGAGCAACAATGGATTAAAATTCTTGCAATGGATTAAAATGATGTGAATAACATGACATATGAAACCATGATTCAAAGTCGGTCCCAACTTTGAATGCTAATGATCAAGATATGGGTATATAAATTGGGACACATTTCAAGCATGAAGAAGCAAATCGATTTGAGCAAAAATTTTGCATCTTTGATCGGAAGGTGGCCATGACATAGGCACTTTTTTTTTGTGGTATTTGTTTCTTGTGTGTGATGGGTGTGTGTGTGTAAGTGATGGGGGATGCATCCCAAAAACAAAAAACATAAAAAAGCCCTCGAGAGGCCCTAGTGCACACAAGCACAACTTTGGGCTGTGACTTTGGGCCAGACAGGGACCCCGTCTGGCCCAAAGTCACACGCATCTGGCCCAAAGTTGTGCCTACATGCACTAAGGCCTCTCGGGGGCTTTTTTTTGTTTTTTGTTTTTGGGATGCATCCCCCATCACTTACACACACACCCATCACACACACAAGAAACAAATACATTTAAAAAAACCAACTCTAAATCAATTGCAACCTCATGTTATATTGCTGTTGCAGTGCACATGTTGCAGTGCACACTGATGAGGGTCCCTAAGAATAAAAATGAATTCTTTCTTCTTAACTACACCCTTTACAGCACAAAGTTTGTCACAGGAATTTCTTCCAATAACCTCCTCCATAAAATTTCTGCAGAAATCATGATAACATTAGAAAAATAAATGACTAATTTGTAAGTAATGCTTAATAATCACAAAATAGTCCAAATATACATACCTTGTAGCTTTCACCCTGCGCTTCCCTGCTCCACCACCATATGCCAAGCTCTCCATTGGTTGCATGGGCTTGATCCTATGTTTGTAACCTAAAGGGGTTCTTTTTATCCTTTCTAATCTCCTAGTCAATGTAGCAAGCTCTTGTTGGATACACCAAGTCTTTTTCAACAGTTTGTTCTTCTCATCTATTAATCTTGTGATTGTCTCTTGTGACCTCTCTTTTACAATTTTTGAGTTAGCAAGTTTTTTTTGTTCTTGGGTTAGTTGTTCTTTGAGGTAATGCACGGTATCTCTAAGTATCTTTGTCTCTCCTTCCATTCTCAACAAGTGAACCTTTGCAAAGTGTGCTTCACCATTGGAATGGCCGATACATTTACAATATCCTAGTAAGCCTTGAAGACCATCGCCTACGTATTGAATCAAAGTCGCCACATTTTCAAACAAAGGTGGAGCACCTGTCGAAGGATCCACTGGATAGAGTCCGCCAACACTCCGTAAGTCGACATGCTTTGTTCCTTGTTGTTGTAATTGATCTAGTGTATCTTTGCCAACAACCTTGTGGCCATAACATTGACGAGTTGTGGCATACTCTGGTGCAACTTCGATGAGCAAGGTGCTTTTTCGTGGCTTGTTGGTGCGATCTTCCAATGGAGCCATGAGAGGGCTTTAGAAATAAGGCCTTGGATCATTTCAAAGAATAGAATAGCATCAATGGAAATAATTTTGGGACAATGGAAAGGTGTAATAGGATCAATGGAAGCAAGTTTGGGACAAAATGATGAGAAGAAATCGGATTTGGGTGTTGCAAAATGCTTACGATAGAAGGAGTATGAATGTGGGATTGGAAGATGATTACAGTGAGAAGGAGTAGGATTTGGATGTTGAAAAGTGATTTGGGTGCATAGGCATGGTTTGGGGGAAAGTTTTGAAGAGTTTTGGGCCATTTTGAAAAATTTCAAATTTTTGGGCTAGGATGTACCCGCGAGATACTTTTTGGGAATGTGGACCACCTAAAGGTTGTAAAGAGAGTTAACTTTTTGAGAGTGAGGGGGCCCTCCAACTGGGAGAGGGAGGTGCACTTTTGGGGACCACCAAGGACCTTGCTGAGTCCATCCCTTACAAGCGTTTGGCTTTCCATTCTCCACTCCTCTCTTATTGGGTGGCACCCCGTTCTCACCATGTTCCTGCTTAGACTTCCCTTAGATTCCTTAGTTCCACTAGTTGTTGAGCATGTCCCTACAGAGACGGTTCCTCGTGGTGTGACACCAATGTCCAAGCTGGATTCCTATGAATGGCTCATTTCGATCCTTTTGCCCCTAGGCTCTCGTCCCTTGAGCCACTTCTAACCTTAGGCTCATTTGACCTTGGGCTACCCTTGCTTGTCGCAATCCCATGGTAAATTAAATACATAATGGCATTCCTTCAATGCACAAACATGGTCATACTCCCTTAGTGAGCGTCCCAACTCATCTCCTTAGGCTTAGAGGCCTCACACAAGATGTGCACTAGCTTGTTCAAACAAGTCTTCAACCGGAGTCATGGCTACAATTGATATCTTCGGAGTACTCTCCAAAACAACAGCTCAGCCTACGCTTGGTTACATTGAGGGGCTCCTCCTCAACCCCTTCTTGTGCAGCTCTCTATCCAACCGCACATTCTTTATACCTTCATTCCTTCCTACCACAACATCGCAGATGTAACGAGCTTTGATTATAGAAGTATTCGCTTAAGGGTCACCTTCGGTAGGAATTCTCATATCTTCTTACATATCAGTTGTTTTCCAACACCAGCTTAGGCAATTACAATATGAAGACATGTACCCTTCCATTTGATTTGACGTAAAGCTTTACGCGCATCAGACCCAAAACCTATGTTTCTGATATCGTATATGGTGCGATCGTGTCTCTATGATGCTTGGCCTCCCGCATGATCGAAAAGCGGTAGAATGATACATAGGAACGATGTAATCGGCGAAGAGCATGGACGAGCCTAGTGGGGTTCCGCAATTGTATCTTGAGTGATTTGATGCTGGCTGATATTCTTTATTGTTTGCTACTGAGGGCGGCACACTGTAAGAAAGTAGTAGCGATTGATGCTGGCAACGAGAAACTTTACTGATTGACGCTTGTAACACCTACACTGAGAATCAGCCTTTGGGCGATTGACAAGTGTTGTCCTAGGTGCCCTTGTACTTCTGCTTTTTGGCTTTACCTTGAAGCTTTCCGCAACTCACGTACTTAGTGTTTGTGATGGAGCGCCTCTTGCTTTATCGCGTGGGGCCTCAAGATCTGTTCAAGGCCGAGGTCGGTGGGGACTGTCGGGAGATGGCGAGGTAACTTTATCCCAGAGTAGATGATAGGACAAGCAGAGTTTTGTAACTTCAAAAGAGTCGTTCCGTGTGGAGCAGTGCTTCTCCGGATTGTCGGGTAGGGATAACGCCAAGGATTGCTGTTTCCGAATTGAATAACCAACTATAATATTCTTTAAAAAAAGGTTCAAGAAACCATTTTGCAAGCTTTGAGCGACGGACTGTGGGGAATGTAAAGAAGGCATGCATTCAAAAGATGATAGCACCCGGGGAAAAGTTGACCTTAGAGGATGTCACTACTCCTCCTTAGAGATTTGTTCGTCATCACTAGTCTCTGAATCGGACATGCTGTAACAGTCACTATCTCTAGACTTCCTCCTTGGAGGCAACGACTCCCTAATTTCCTGGTAGCCATGTCTCTTTGTTGGCATTGTATATCAGTATCATTTGCCTTCTCGCAAAACCAACTCATTGAGTGCATTCTCCTTTACAGTGCTACAAGAAGCACTTGCTAAAGAACGGACCCTAGATGAGGACATAGCTTGATCCCTATCCCTGTGCTTGCTACGATCTTTCTTTTGACGATCTTTGTCCCAGCTCCTCAACAAAAGGTTCTCGCTGATCTCGTCAAGTTGGTTGTGTAAAATCATCTCTCTCTACAGTTCGGTCATTGTACATGCTAGGCAAGCTCTGTCCTCATCATCTTTGTATATGTCGCTTCCAAAAGATAGATTGATGTCCATCACAGCCAGGATCTTCTGATGTCTTTGTTTGTGTTATCAAATGGCTTCTAGCCCCAAAGCAAGCTCCTTGAATATATACCCATGATAGCACTTCGATACTTTCAAAGGACACATAGAGAACCGAGTGGAGTGCGTGCTTGTCCAATCAATTTATAGATTAGATCTAGATCATCGGGTCAAAGCATAGTCTTCTTGTACTTGGTATCCATCGGGCCATTCAAAAAATACATAGGAAACAAAGGGCCAACTATGTAGATCTAGTGTTGCTTTCTCAGAGCTATCATCCTTAGCCTCGTCAAACATATCACAAAGGCATTCGAGGAGGCAGACAACGATCAAGCATCAGTTCGAGTATGGTGCTCTGTTCGAGTTTTTTTCAGTAAAAGGTAAGAATTTCTTTGCAACTCTAGCTTACATGATGCTTAGCGTAGCTTGAATATAATACAAATTCCTCAAAAAGAATTCTCTCGACTTGTTGCTTTAAAATTTTGCATTTGTGCTTGATAGGCACCAGAAGACAATGTTTATGGCTTATAACACAATTGGTATGGTATACGGTGGACTTGGCACAACTCATTTGTACTTATATTCTACCATCGCTTTGACATCCCTCACGGAGGATGACCACATCATAGAAGCACCCACGGGATGCTACACAGAGGAGCTGAATGTGGCGTGCTTGATTCATTTGTCATTACTATTATGCATGTTCGGACTTTTAAAGTACACACTGCATTTCTCTACCTCCGTGCGACTAAACTCCCTTGCGCAGATAGAAGGAATCACAGAGGGAGAAAGACAGAGTCAAAGGCAAAGAGGATGCATAATTTCAAGGAGCCAAGGTTCTCCCTTTTAGCTTAGGTTTCAGTGTGAAGGGATTAGGGAAGTGCATCCCTATCCTACGAAGATAGTCCTACTTCTGAAGCAAATGGCATGGGGGCAAAGGATCATCGTTGTTTCCTTTTATAATGGAACATCTCGGATTGATACCAAACAATGAACAATCCATTTATGACTGATATCCCAACAGTCCTAGCAGTCCCACGGCTCAAAGAAAATAAGAAATAGACTTGCAAAATGTTACTGTAATAGTAGATCTAAAGACTTCGAACAAGAAAACAAAAGTTGTGGCACGGTGTCTGTTTGTGATATGATACCAATGTATGTGAGATCGCTAGCATTAGGGGAGAATTGGGGTCTCAAAAGGGCCTCATAAGGAATGGATTAGGGAATGCTTAGTGGGCTAATGCAAGGGGCTTGGAGGGTCCCAAAGAGGCCTAACCAGCCCACCCTAGTGGGCTAAGCCCACGTTTGAGCCCACCTCTCCCCCCACCAATGAGGGGAGGGGGCCACTTTTTGAAATTTGAATTTCAAATTTTGAATCTCCCTCCCTCCCTCTCTCTCTCTCTCCCTCCCTCCCTCCCTCCCTCCCTCTCTCTCCCTCCCTCCTCCCTCCCTCCCTCTTCCTCCCTCTCCCTCTCCCTCCCTCCCCCTCCCTCCCTCCTCCTCTCCCCTCCTCCGTCTTGCTCCTTCTCCTCCCTCTCCCCTCCTCCTCCTCCTTCTGGCTCCTTCTCCCTCCTTCCTCTCCCCTCCTTCTCCAGTTGCCTAGGCTCCCTCTCCTCTACTCCTCTCTCCTGCAAAATCTCTCCCCTTCTCCTACCTCCTATAGCATCTCTCCCCTCCTCCTCCCTTCTGTAGCAGCTCCTTCCCTCCCTTCTACACCTGTCACCCTACTCTCCTTCTCCTCTTCCTCTTGCCCTCATCTATTTCTCCTCCTCCCTCTTCCTTGCTACTCTCTCCCTCTCACTGCTCCATCTTTGCTAGCTCTCCCCTACATTTTAGCTTGCATCACTAATACCTCTCTTTGAGTACTCATGGCACCACCATTCGAGGACATATCCAACAAGTACCATGTGAACCTACAACTGGAGGCAGAATATACAAGCACACGCTCTTTGGGATATAGTGGAACTTCCCAAAGTGTGCAAGGGAAGAAGCATCTTGACCTTTGGGTGGATGGAAACTTGTATCCTTTAGACCCTGCCACCCAAAAGAGTCCTCTTTTTCACACAGTGTGTGATGTTCGGTTTGTTGGCAAGGGACATGCTGGTGGATTGCTCGGTTATTGCACTCGATTGAACCATTCTCAAACATTGGCTATGTAAGCAAGCGAGGTGCAGAGAGCCCAAGCAGAAGAACTTATACATTTGGGAAATATTACTATTGTGGCAATGCATAATAGTATGCAGGATCTCCAATTGCAAAACAAAGAACTCAGTGACAAAGCACATGCACTGGACTTGGAGCGACATGAATTGGAAGAATCAATCCAGAAGCTCATTGAAAGCAAACAAGATTTGGAAAGGTCTATCTATGGCCAAGTTCAACGTGTTATGTAGAAGGAATGAGAGAAGTCGATAGAACGAGTGCAAAAGTTGAAGGGAACACCTTTGGGACTGAAGGAGAGGAAAAGACAATTGCAATCTATGGATGCATTGTTAACCAATAGTGGTGCCCAAAAGAGGAGAATACAGGCTGCAAGGTAAATTCCCCAAATTTTCAATGAAAATTCTTACTCCAAAATATTTGTGGTATTGCACTGTTTTCACTACTACTCATTTGTACTCTACTTTAGGAATTTCATGGAGGATGTGATGGGAACAACCAGTGAGCATACTATCCAATGCCCATCAATACACGACAAGACTCAAACCACTGACTAGGTAGACTCTTCGTCAGCATATCTGCAAGGTTATCATCTATATGAACCTTGAGAAGCTCTATGCGCTTGTCCTCAAGTACCTCCCTGATGAAATGGTACCTGACCTCAATGTGTTTGCTCTTTGCATGAAAGACCGGATTCCGTGCTAGCTGAATAGCACTCATGGAATCACTATGCAATGTCAGTACACCTGTATGAATCCCCAAATCTCCCACTAGCCAATCAAGCCATATAGCCTCCTTGCAACCCTATGTGGCTACAACATACTCAGCCTCTGTGTAAACAAAGCAACACACTTCTGTGTGCGAGACATCCACGACACTGCACCACATGCAAAGGTGAACACATAACCAGAAGTGGATCTCCTACTATTCACATGCCTTGCATAGTTTGAATCTATGTACCCAAGTACTTGCATGTCTCTTTTACCAAAGCAAATGCACGTCTCGTTGGTACCCTTCATGTACCTCATGATGCACTTAAGTGCCTCCCAATGCCTCTTTCCTGGATTAGCCATATACCGACTAACAACTCCCACTGCAAATGCAATGTCTAGTCCAGTAGCTATCATAGCATACATAAGACTCCCAACCGCTGATGCATAAGGAACCTTGGCCATCATGGCCCTCTCCTCATCTGATTTGGGACTATCTGTATGACTCAGTTTCACATATGGAGGCAATGGAGTACTCACTGACTTCCCCCCCCTCCATATTGAAACGCTGCAATACTTTTGTAACATACTCCTTCTGTGAAAGCCAAAGGAGTTTCCTACTCCGATCACACGTGATGCGCATACCAAGAATGTGACCTGCAAGTCCTAAATCCTTCATATCAAAGGCCTCATGCAACTTGGCCTTTGAGGCATCTAGCTCATAAGTATTCTTGCTGGCCAATAGCATATCATCCACATATAGTGCCAGGATTATCAGGCTATTATCCTTAGCCCTTTTAGTGTAGAGGCAGTGATCAAGTTCACTCCTTCTAAAACCCTAGGACTGAATGAAAGCATCAAACTTCTGATACCATTCTCTAGGCGCTTGCTTAAGACCATAGAGACTCTTCTTCAACTTGCAAACTAAATGCTCTTTGCCCTTTTCTTCAAAGCCTTTCGGTTGCACCATGTAAATTTCCTCATGCAGATCCCCATGCAAGAAAGCTGTCTTGACATCCATCTGCATAAGCTCCATATCTTCTGATGCCACTAGTCCAAGCATGTATCTAAGTGTGGTCATCTTCACAACTAGAGAGAATATCTCATCAAAGTCCACATCTTTCACTTGCTTGAACCCTTTAGTGACCAAATGGGCCTTGTACCTAGGCACATCATCACCTCTGACCTTCATTTTGTAGACCCATTTACATGGCAATGCTTTCTTTCCATGTGGCAAAGAAACCAAGTCCCAAGTCTTATTCTTCATAAGTGAACTCATCTCTGATTGCATAGCATACTCCCACTTGCGTTGATCCTCGTGCATCATAGCCTCTCTGGATGGTGTTTATGCTTGAGCCATTTGGCACTTATTGGCATTTTGGATTGCCATTGCAGTTGGCGATTTCTTTTGGGCCAGATTTGCTCATATGGATGCATAGTACATGCAATGAGTCAGTTGCATCTTTTGATGCTTTGAGCTTTGAGTTTTGGTGATATTTCAGTCTATTGTGGCATACACATTTGGGCGCACCTGGTATTTGGTGTGATTCTCTCTTACAGGCACTAGCATTTGGGATTTTGCTTTATTTGCATCATGGCATCCTCTTCCATGTCTGAAAAGGAGTTTTTCAACATTAAAAAGTTTAATGGGACAAACTTTTCTTTGTGGAAAGAACAGATAAGAGATGTGCTTATTCAAAAGAAGCAGATTAAACCCTTGGTAGGGATTGAAGCTAAGCCTGAAAATATGTCTGAGGATGATTGGAATGAGTTAGATGCAAGTAAAGTCACCCACAAAGCTTCCCAGAGAGCTTCTCCTTCCTCCCAGAGAGCTTCTGAGCTTCCAAGCATTCACGCATGCTTAGCTAGATCACTCAGGCTCTTGATATAGTTGAGAGTGCTCTCAACGGAAGCAAGAACGGAAGAGGGAGAGAGAGAAACAGAGAGCCACACAAGTTTTGGTGGGTGCAGAACACCCTAATCTTCTTTTTCATTCATTTATATATGCATTTGAGTATTGTACATAACCGGGGTAAAGGCACAGTGACCTTTAACCCCCACAATGGGGTAAAGGCATAGTGACCTTTAACCCCCACAAAAACAAACCAATGTGCTAGAGAAAATCTTGGAGGATACCATTGTGTAAGTGGCACAATGACTTGGAAGAGTAAAAAGAAATCTGGCATCCAAACGTTTGAGATGAATGCTTTCAATAATGTTTATGTGATGGGATGTGAGAAGAAGGTAAGAGAAATTCCCTCTTCGCATTCAACTTTATTTCTTCTCATTTCTATATCCTTACTGTATTTCTCTTTCATTGTACAGATGGCAAGCTAGTATTTGTTATAAAAATGGATGAAGCTCAGTTGGTAAAAGAGCACAAGCTAGAGAGGGTGAGCATTTGTATTATGAACAACGCCTTGCATTTTGCTCAAGGGGATGAGGAAGTTGAGCAGGGTTTCTCAGTCCAATCTGAGGACAGCACAATGCATTGCAAAAGCTGAAGAACTACTCTCACTAATGGGACTTAACGGAGACAATGTGAAGCTCAAGCAAGACAAGAAACAATCCAAAAAGATGCAAAATCTTCCTGCTAAAGTATCCATGGGTGGAGGAAAGGCAAGGAGGTACTTGTCCAACCACAATGCTGATAAAGAAAAACATACATTGGCTCAAAGCACCCTAGGTTGGGAGTACTAGAAAGCTTTGTGTGAGTGCACTACAAATCAAGCTTCACATCTGCGAATTGCTACTTTGAGAACAAAAATTTGGACAAAGCTTAATGCATTTATAAAGTTGCTTAGACAAGGTCAAACAAATGAGCTTTATTATGAGAGATTCAGGACAACATTGGGAGAATTCATATCATTGATGGTAGAAGCACGGGGGGAGTCACATATTACACATTACATGGTAATCCTCCTTAGGTTGAAATTTTGTACTTTAAACTTGAGTCAGTTTATGTTTCTAATACAATGTTTTTCTTTACAACATATTCTTTACGGACATGCACCATGGTTTGTGGAGCAGTGGGCCCCTCTGTCCATGTGGAATACTCAAGGAATAGAGAAATCACACTATAGAGCAAAGGCAACATACTTCAAGAATACAAGGCATGGGGGTGGTATTGCACGAAGGAATGCACTACATAAAATGTTCGATTGGTTTTATAGATGTTTAGAGGCCAGGATTCTCAAGCGCGATAAGGTAGAGGTCTTAAGCCTCGCAAAAGTGGTTCAACATGTCAAGAAGACAAGGAGATGTGCTGCTTGGAAGTCCTCAATAGGGAGCCAAGGGGTTGCGCTTTGGTTGCAATGTAGAGTCTGACAAGGGAGGCGTTGGTCTTAAGAGAGCCCCAAATGTAAAATGTTTGATGAAGAAAGTTAACACTATTTTGAGTCAATTATAGATTCCAAAATTCACAAATTTGTTTGGAAATTGCAAAATTGCATGTGCGACATGGTAGGGTGGAGGGGTGAGGGTTGGGAGGGAGGGTGGTGAAGATTAAGTATTACCGAACTGGCAACAAAAGACTGGGGGGAGGGGGTGCACTCAAAAAACCCTAATTTAAAAGAAAAACCCTAAAGTGCTTTAAATAAGACTATATAAAGCACTTCAAAACCCTAAAATCCCTCATTTCTATGGCACGAGTCAAACAAACTGCTAAACCCACTGGACGTTGTTCAAATGTTACCCACTCTCCTCCTCACAATTCCATGGCCTCTGAACACACTACAAGCCCCAGTGGCCAAGAGGGCAATGATCAGTAGGAATCTATAGGCAGTTCTCATCATTAGGAGTCCAAGCAATGCGAGTGCCCACCATCCAACTCTCATGGGGGATCCCAGGGATCTCAAAACCATGAGGAATCCCAACACGATGAAGGATCCAAGCATGATCAAGGGTCTAAGTCCTTCCACACAACTAACCGTGGAAGTAGAGAGGTCTCCCAAGAGGGGCAAAATAGTCCAGTGAATCGTGATCAACTACCGCTCCCTCCTCTATGGGGTCCTCACATCTAGACCAACAAGGGGAGCAAGAAAGGCAAAGAGAGGAGATGGAGAGATTACAGGGGCCACAACAAGAGGAATTATTTGGCGGGTTGCAGATAAAATGAACCTTGGCCACAATCCTCCAACCAAGCAAACCACACGGAAGAGCACCATCAACCCTCTATGCATCGATATTATCACATATGAGGAGCCTCTAGTATGAAATGAGTAAGAGCCTCAGCCTATTGTCTCA
This sequence comes from Dipteris shenzhenensis, assembly GCF_047967505.1. Classification (NCBI taxonomy): domain Eukaryota; kingdom Viridiplantae; phylum Streptophyta; class Polypodiopsida; order Gleicheniales; family Dipteridaceae; genus Dipteris; species Dipteris shenzhenensis. The sequence goes on from NC_141626.1 coordinate 34,904,026, forward strand.
TAGCTTCATGAAAAGGAAAAGACACCAAGGACAATGAAGACCCCTAGGCGCGACAAGCCACTCGAAGGACCCAGTAGACATAGGAAGAGGAGTCTGAAGAGGCGGTTGCAAGGGAGGAGAGGCAAAAGAAGTTGAAAGTAGACAAGCGGCCATGAGGCCATGTCCAGAGGCTAGTGTAGGGTCCCCCAAAGATTAAGAGGCATAAAAAATCAGGCATGAAGGCACTTCAAGAGATCTGCAAGTTCCAAACCACTCCAGCATGTTGTATGTGAAATAGCATAGCATTACAAGGATGATGTGCGTTTCACTTCAGGTGCTATGGGAGCAATTTAGGAGGCAATGGAGCAGATGACAGTAGGTCTTTTTGAAAACACGAATTTATGTGTTATCCATGCCAAAAGAGTAATAGTGATGGACAAGGATCTTGCACTCGCCAAGCGCATCCACTTCGATCCCTCCCTTAGGCCCTAGATGTTGTTTAGGTTCATTTGGTGTAACCTGAATCATTTTGTAAATCTCTACCCTTTGAGGCCAATGAATAAAAGATATTCTTATGTTCTATTATTATTCCCATGTTATTATACATGTTACGTGATGCTTTACATCAGTTTATGCAAGTTCAGTGTGAATTTGAGTGGTCAAATGATTTTTTTTCACCGTGGTGCAGAAGGCAAATGTGTTTGTCAAATAGGCCTCATATGCATCATAGTGGGTTTTGGCATTTTTGGGCTCCCCGCATGATGCCGAACACATTTGCCTTCTGCCACGTGGTGAGATTCTGATTGGATTGCTCAGAAATGACCATTATAGTGCAAATATTTATCTGATACCATGCTTTTGAACACAATAGTGAATGAAAATATTAATGCGAACAACAATTAAAGTTACAAAATACAATGAAAGTATCAAATAAATTTTATAAAAGAACACAAAATGGGGCACTATATAAAAAGTATATTTGTATTCATATAAAATAAAATTTCTATACAATAAGGCTTTAGAGCCTTTCTATCTTTTCTAAAACACTGAGAACATCAGGCTTTGAATTCCCAAATACACTCCTAGTGTTAAACCTAGTTGATAGAGAGTCAACACTATTGTCGTTGCTGGCAGGGACATGGTTGTTGCCGTCAATGCCATACCTTGAAAATTAGTTCCGAAGTCATTGAGTGTTGAGATATCGAGCTCCACTCGTGATATGCCAGGGTGACTATTGTGCATTTATGTCACTGACTTGTTAGTTGGAGATGCGGTCGGTACACCGCCCACAAATAATAGCTGGATGACAGCTATCCTTATCTACACTAGTTCGTGGCTCAGTTAGTATGCCACCTTAGTTAGTTGAGTTTGGTTTGAGACCCACATATAGGGTTCTTCTATTTCTTTGTACTAGAGTTCTTTTGGCTTTCACAACTAAGAAGAGGAAAACTGTTTTCAGCCTCCACCTTTGTGTGTATTCCCCCATTTGTGCATGTGAGAAAGCCGCAAGTGAGACTCCTTCTCTCTCTCCCACTATCTTCACATGGTATCAGAGCCTTGTTCGTGGTAAGGAGCTCAAGAAAGCAAGCCAAGTTCGTGGTGTCCTGGTAAGAGGACAAGTGTTGCTTTCCTTTTTCGAGTTTAGGAGCAAATCTCTGCAGGTAGCACAGCCAGAAGTGCAGGAGTGCATTGTTTCAGATTGAGACACCCTTCGCGGTGTGGCGAGAGCGCAGTATATGCTGCGGGCATGGGCAAAGCCCTCAGTGACTTTATTTTTCTGATTTGAGGCCGTTTCGGGGCCCGTTTTGAAGGCGGAAGTTCTTCGCAGGCACTCAGAAAAAGGCCCTGTTTTTTGCTGTGCGACCACTGCTTGCGCGGCTGGTCGGTGGAAAGGTGCCGCAGAAATTGCATCGTATGCCTTTGTGCAGAGATATTGGGAGTTGCAGATTCATGCATGTTTCCTGTTGATGCAAAATCGTCACTAGGAAGTGACTGTGTGGGGAAATACCGCTTTCGTCAGTTTTGCAGATCTGCCCATGTGAGGCAAAAGCTGTGTTTTTTGCAGTGACAGAATATTTTGCAGTGTTCTGTAATGGCATCTGATTCTCTTTCACAGATTGTCACTGAAAAGCTTGACAAGAACAACTTTCAGGCATGGAAGTTTAGAATGACGAATTTCTTGATGGGAAAAGGCTATTGGGAATTCATTACAGGAAATGAAGAAGAACCTGTTCTTCCTAATGTTCCCAGTCAACAGGAAATGCAGGCATTCAAAGGATGGCATGAGAGAGCCAGGAAAGTTATGTACTGGCTGTCTATCAGTATTTCGGACTCCATGATTGTGCATATTCAGGATGCAAATATGCCATAGGAGGCATGGGATACTTTGGCAAAAATGTATAGCACAAATACGCAAGCCAGGAAAATGCAACTCAAACAGGAGTTGCACAATGTACAGAGAGAAAATTTGAGCATAAATGACTACCACATGAAAGTGAAGAAAATTGCAAATGCACTTGCTTCCATTGGGTCGCCAGTGGATGATGATGATTTGGTTTCTGTGACCTTGAATGGTCTAGGAAAGGATTATGCACAGTTCCGGACATCCATTGCCGTCCGTGAAAAATTTCCTGATTTTGAGGAGCTGATTGCTCTTCTAATTTCTGAAGAGCAGAGAATTGGTGGTGCATCTTCTTCAGCAGGAACTTCAAAAGAAACTATCTTCTACTCAAATGCTGGCAAGGTAGAGGCAGAGGTAGAGGAGGCCGATCTGCAGGCCGTGGTAGAAATCAGAATATGCAGCAAACGCAAGAAAACCAGTCCTATGCAGGAGGACGTGGTAACTCTAGAGGCAGGGGGAGCCAAAGAGGCCGTGGTGGATGGCAGAGAAGCCAAAATGCAAACAGCAATGTTGAATGCTACTATTGTGGCAAAATGGGTCATATGGCTAAGGACTGCTACAAAAAGCAGAATGACATTATGAATGGAAAATTGCAGCAAGGCAATTATGCATCTTCTAGCAGGCAGGGTGATGACAGAAATGAGCATCTATTTATGGTGCAACATATGACCAATTCTGTGACAAGTGCAGAAGAACAAAATGATGTGTGGTATGTTGACTCAGGTGCATCAAACCACATGACAGGTCATGCAGAATGGATGCAAGATGCAAGGAAAATGGAAAAGCCAGGATTTGTGGAGACTGGTGATGATACTACACATCCTATTATGCAGATTGGCAAAATTCCTTTGTCTATGCAGGATGGGAAAAAGAAATACTTATCTGATGTATTTCATGTCCCGAACATCACCAAGAACCTGGTTTCTGTTGGTCAGATGGTTGAGCAGGGCTTGCAGGTCAGATTTAATCCTCATGGATGCTTTGTTGAGGATATGAAAAATAATGGTCGCTTGATAGCAAAAGGAAAGAAGAAGGGCAGGATGTTTACGTTGGATGCGGACATGCCTGAATTGAGTGCAGCAATGTTTGCACATGGGACCGGTGTAGTTGTAGATATTGATATCTGGCACAAACGCATTGGTCATGTTAATATACAGCGACTTAAATCAATGCAAGCCCAAAATATTGTTGCAGGATTGCCTAAATTCAAGGTTGCAGAAATGCACAAGGTTTGTGAAGCCTGTCAATTCGGGAAACAGGCAAGGAAACCTTTTCCTAGGCATGTTCAAGAGAGTAAAAAGCCATTGGAATTAATCCACTCTGATGTGTGGACTACAAAAGCTGCATCTATTGGAGGCTGTCACTATTTTGTCACATTTATTGATGACTTTAGCAGAAAACTGTGGGTGTATTTTATGAAAAAGCTTACGGTTGCCATCCTTGCAACCGAGCTGAAAGTTTCTTCATAATCAATGCCATATGTCTGTGCATACCCCTTGACAGCCATTGCTATGGCTGCATCAAAGGGATGGTCTTTACATCATATGGATGTAAAGAATGCCTTCTTGCATGGTGATTTGCAAGAAGAGGTCTTTATGGAGCAGCCAGCAGGTTATGTTCATGCTATTCATCCCGAGTTTGTTTGCAGAGGTTGAAGAAAGCCTTGTATGGCTTGAAGCAAGCACCTAGAGCATGGTCTGACAAGATAGGACAATATCTTGTCACTATTGGCTTTCAGATTTCCAAGGCAGATTTCTCACTCTATGTGAGAAAAACAGAGAAAGGGATTATACTGCTGGTCATTCATGTTGATGATTTGATCATCACAGGTGATAGTGATGAAGATATCCTTCATGTGAAAATGCTATTGAGGCAGAAGTTTGAGATGAAGGATTTGGGAGAGCTGCGTTATTTCTTGGGCATTGAGGTGATTAGATCACCAAGTGGGATACAGCTCTTGTAGAGGCAGTATGGATTGGACATGCTGTCCAAATATGGGATGACAGGCTGTAAGCCTATTTCAGTTCCTTTGGAGCAGAATGTGAAGCTGAGCGCAGATACAGGTGAGCTTCTGGAGGACCCTACTATGTACAGACGCATAGTAGGAAGTTTGATTTACATGACTATTACCAGGCCAGATTTGAGCTATGCTATTGGGTTGGTAAGTCAGTTTATGCAGGCTCCAAGGAAACCGCATTTGGATGCGGCTAGACGCATACTCAGGTATGTGAAGTCCACACTGCAGTATGGACTATTTTATGAGGCTGGGGTTCAGATACAGTTGCATGGATACACTGATGCTGATTGGGCTAGTAGCATTTCAGATAGACGATCTACCAGTGGATATGTGTTCTCTTTTGGGAGTGCTGCAGTCACTTGGAGCAGCAAGAAACAGCCTACTGTTGCCTTGTCGAGCACAGAGGCTGAGTACAGGGGTGCAGCAATGGCTGCATGTGAGGTAGCTTGGTTGCATAAGCTACTTTATGATATGCATCAGTCTACAGATGGGCCGGTTGTCATTTATTGTGACAACATGAGCAGTATACATTTGGCAAAGAACCCAGTCTTTCATGCTAGAACAAAGCACATTGAGGTGCATTATCACTATGTGCGGGAGAAGGTTTTACTAGGTCTTATTGATCTAGTTTATGTCAGCACAGAGGATCAGGTAGCTGACATATTCACGAAAGCATTGGGTGCAGAGAAGCTGCGCAAGTTCAGAGACCTGCTTGGTGTGCAGGATTTGGGATTGAGCTCGAGGGGGAGTGTTCAGATATCGAGCTCCACTCGCGATATGCCAGGGTGACTATTGTGCATTTATGTCACCGACTTGTTAGCTGGAGATGCGGTTGGTACACCGCCCACGAATAATAGCTGGATGACAGCTATCCTTATCTACACTAGTTCGTGGCTCAGTTAGTATGCCACCTTAGTTAGTTGAGTTTGGTTTGAGACCCACATATAGGGTTCTTCTATTTCTTTGTACTAGAGTTCTTTTGGCTTTCACAACTAAGAAGAGGAAAATTGTTTTCAGCTTCCACCTTTGTGTGTATTCCCCCATTTGTGCATGTGAGAAAGCCGCAAGTGAGACTCCTTCCCTCTCTCCCACTATCTTCACATTGAGGGCAACCATGCAGTTCACCAAAATGACCTTGTCAGCATTGCGATTGATGTCAGCATGACCAATCACTCATGACAAGGCCTTGCACTTCAAGAGGTCATCAGTGCCATGTGGAGAAAACTTTTTGTGGATAACCATAAAGCGCCCTTTTGCTTAGCCAAGGTAATGTGCCAATGAGTGATCTCGGTCGAAGGTATTGCTACAAGGCATTGCCGAGATGAGAATAGGTCGACCTCAAATGCCTCCCGGAATAGTCCAACTTTACATTAGAATTTTATTAAAGCAAAAGTTATTCAAGAGAGAAGAAATTCAAAGCTCATAGTTTCTTACCACTATGGAGTCATCATGCTCAATCCCTTGCTCTTTGTCAATGAGGATGGATCTAGAGGCCTCCTGCTGTCTGGAGTGAGATGTGGAGGCTTCTTCTGGAACATCAAGTAGGTCGGAGTAGATTGATGTTTTTGCATCTTTGATTTGGGCTAGTGTTAAAGCAAGGACCTCTTCTATTGAATCATCTGCTCCCGAAAAACCCAGGTTTTTGCATAGTTGTATCCACCTTATATCCACACAGGACACCAAGAGATTCATCCTCCTGGAGACCAAAACATAACCTCTATGTCATGGAGAAAGAGTTATCGTTCTCCATCGACAAGAAGGGGAGCAAGAAACCATATCATTGTTGCGGGATCAACAGAGGTGGTGCCCGAGGTGGATGGAATTTGAGAAGTAGAATGGGGTTCAAGAGGTCACTGTAGCACTTCTAGGGCCAATGCAGCTTCCTACTCCTCAACTTCTTCATCTATGGGCTCTTCATTGTAGACATTGGGCTCATCTACAAAAATAAGAGGATCGGAAAGGGCAGAGGCAGGGTCGAGGCCTCCTCTTCCATTTGTCCCTCCTGGAGAAGGAAAATAAAGGTCATTTCGCAAGATAGGAACCTATTTCCCGTGTTTTCGACGACTCCACATGTAGGAGGTCATTAGTGTCTGCCCCCCTAAACCCTAGGGGTGTGATCTGGGCTTGAAAGCGATCTAAACTCTTCACGAACCTAGGTTCTTGATTGAACAAGTACTTCAAATATTCAATTGGGACCCATCTTTTTGTAGACTCATCAAGTTGATATGCAAAACTCGCGATGTGGTCTTGCATGTACTTGATGAAGTCTTCAAAATCATCTCTGGCTCCCAAGTAGGTGCCTAGGACATTTATGCTCTTATCAAAGACTGGAAATAACTCCTCCTCTCTATTAATTAATGGAGTACAGGAGATGAAATCATGGAAGGCAAACCTAGCAAAATCCATGGTAGTTTGGTAGCTAGGAGAACTATGGCTATGATAGTGAAACTTTGAAACTACAGTAACGTTATAACTTATATATAACCAAATGTTCTAAATATTAAAAATAAAAATAATGATAAATGTTTTAAGAAAAACTTGACATTGACATGAAACAAAACCATTCAAAACATCAAAATTAATTGCACCACTATTAATTGAAAAATGTCAAAATCCACAATTGTTCCACCCACATTGTTTACAATCTTCTCACAATCTTCAATATTGTAGGAGGGATAAAAGTGGCACTATGCATGAGCTTCTCTACATGCTTTCCTACCTTTTCACCATTTAAGGTAAAGTGAAAGGAGTCAAACATGCCATCCTCCATGACCAATAGGTGTTTCGGCATGTCCTTGAGAGTCCACTATGATGTGACAGTCACATTCTTGACATCTCCTAAATGAGAACCAATACATAAACTTACCCCTATATTATCATCGTCGTTAGAGTCAAGGGGGAGTCAATTGCCACCTATTTCTTCCAGCGCCTATATTGGAAAGCAAAATATAACATTTGGCGGGAGATGTGGTACTTGACAATCACATTGTCCTTACATACATGGCATTGAAATAGATCACCCTTTTGTTCAGCTGACATGCTTCCCCAATTCACCCCAATCAATTCCTCAAGGGCATTCTCATGTAGGGACTTGCATGACCACATGGTTTTTGTTCTGTGCATTTGGATATTTTGAAAAAAAGAAACAAAAATGTGCAAAGGCATAAACCAAGACAACCTTACCCATTTAGAGCCAAATGTAAACTTCATGGCCATGCCACATCCTTTGCAATCTTTTCCTTATATGATTGCATTATTCTTGTGTCCACCATGCCATGTCTTCAATTTGTGGTGTTGCAATGCACTGAGGACCATGTAGATGTGTTGCACCTTTGCAAGCCATCCTCACTACAAGGCATAGGCCATTTTCCGATGGAAATACCGACGCTTTTTACATTAAAATTTTTTTTTCACGAGTGCAAACGTCGCTAAAAGTGTCGGAAAAGGACCGCCGCTATAAAGCATCGCTATATAGCGACACTGGCAAACGTCACTATATAGCGACGACGCAAACGTCGCTATATAGCGACACTGTTAATCGTCGCTATATGACGACACTGGTAAACGTCGCTATATAGCAATGATTAACAGAAGTAAAAAAAAAGGGTTAGTGGGGCTAAACAAGGCTTCCTTTTGGCCTTGTTTAGCCCCACTAATCCTTTTTTTTTTTTTGTAATTAGAAAAGAAAGTTTTTTATAACAAAATTTCCCTTGCTTGCAGGGTGATACAAAATTGTTCTTGTGAAATGATGAGTAACAAATGCATATACATGTCGGACATATACAACAGTGCTTGTAACAAAATTACCCTTTCGAAAGGGCGATACAAAACTACTCAAACGAGCGGATATACAAAATGCTACTACCACTACTGCTCATCCGAATTCAAATCATCTTCGTCTTGTTGGCCTGTTCCTTGGTCCTCGACACCTGTGTCTTCTCCCTCGTCCTCACCACCTGCGTCTGATCCTTGGCCCTGTTGATCACTCACCTCCGATGATGGGACGTTTGAGCTTTGATCCTAAGAGTGAACCATATAAATCGAAAATTAGATTGGAACTTAAATTAAAAAGTGAGATTACAAGTAGGAGTAAACTTATACCGTGCGAGCAGCCACCTCAGCCCAATCGACCATCGCTCCCATTGCCTCTTGCTCAATGAACCATGGCTTTGTTCCTATCCGAAATGCGCATCGTGTCTCTGCATCTGTAGGAAGATGACCCATCGCAACTTGCTGTGGATCTAATTTACGAGAGTTAGAGTTAGCTAAAGTGCATGTAATATGTAAGTAAAGCAAATAGAACAATACATTAAATGAGAAGAAGTAGACTTACCGTGGTTGCCTCGAACGCATACCATCCGCCTGCACCAAAGTGCGAAGTACCTACGACATCCAGCCGTCTCTTTGCAGCCTCCTCTGACCCTCGAACATTTCGGGATGGTCCCTATGTTGCTTCTTGAAGTACTTCCAATCAGCTTTGTCTGCCCAGCTGGGTTTAGCCAACCCCTTTGTGATGGAAGTATGCAAGGTTGATCTACGATGCTTTAGGGCCAAACCCATGCGCTCTCGCATATAATCATCATTAAACTCCACATTTGGCAGACTAGGGTATCTTTGTTTTAACTCATCGATCACCGCTTGCTTCTTTTGGGCATCTTGACACCGCCAATCGGTATTTATGCCGCTCTTGAAGTGATGATTCATCAACCTCCTCATGGTGGCCATCATTGCTTTGCCCTTTTTATCTTCTATTATCTCTCCGGCAGATGTGATTTGATAGGAGAGATCCCCTGATGAGTAAGGGGGACTGACGGTAGCAGAGTATGAAGAAGTGGAAGCTGCGCGAGCGCTTCTAGAGCAAGGAGTAGCAGTGGGACTAGGAGAGGGAAAGGGACCTGACTGATACTGTATCTCCAGACCAAGTGGAGACCTAAAGGAGCATGAGTGTGCTGACTCATCTACATCTCCCGAGTCAGCACAACATGAGCCGCCCGTCCTACTCTTCCTTCCCTTGTGAGAGGCATGCGCAGGTGATGACCCCGCGGTCGAAGGGGCACGAGGGGATGGCTGGGCAGTACGTCCACCCGTCAGTGTAGGGGAAGGAATTGCTGAGGTCCTCTGAGAGAGCAGAGAGAAGAATCTCGCTACCTCCTCATCGCTCATCTGTGCTACAAACTCGTCGAGACTCCCGACAAAGCCATGCACGGCTAGCAAAGGAGTTCCCTGAGGGGTAGTCGCAGTGCTACATGGAAGAGGAGTCAGACCAGGGGTAGTCGTAGTACTAGGTTCGAGAGGAGTCGGCAGGGGTAGTCCTCGGGGTAGTCGCCTGAGAGGAATCAAAGTCCTTTGGAGCATATAGATCATGAGCTCTCCTCTTGCGAGGCTGTCCGTACTTGTCGGATGAGCGAGGTGATCCCATGTCTAACATAGACACAAACACGAAAACAGAAAACAAAAAAACAACCATAAGCATAGGCATAGCCAAGAAGAAAGAAGATGGAAAGGAAAGAAGAGGGAAAGGAAAGAGGGAAAGAAGATGGAAAGGAAAGAAGAGGGAAAGGAAAGTGAAGAGGAAGAAAAGGGAAATAGAGAATAAGAGTTAGAGAGAATAAGCTCATGCTTATGCTTATGCGGAAATAGAGAATGAGAGAAGGGGGAAAGAGAGAAGGGGGAAAGAGATGAGGGGGAATGAGAGAAGGGGGAATGAGAGAAGCATAAGCATAAGAGAATAAGAGGGAAAGAAAATAGAGAATAAGAGGGGGAAACTTAAGCATAAGCTCATGCTTATACTTATGCGAAAATAGAGAATGAGCTTATGCGGAAATAGAGAATGAGTTTCCGCATAAGCTTCTCTCATTTTGTATTTCCGCATAAGCTCATGCATAAGCATAAGCTTATGCGGAAACTTAAGCATAAGCTCATGCTCATGCATGAGCATAAGCTCATGCTTATGCTTATGCGGAAATAGAGAATGAGCTTATGCAGAAATAGAGAATGAGCTTATGCTTCTCTCATTCTCTATTTCCGCATAAGCTCATGCATAAGCATAAGCTTATGCAGAAAGTTAAGCATAAGCTCATGCTCATGCTTATGCGGAAATAGAGAATGAGCTTATGTAGAAATAGAGAATGAGTTTCCGCATAAGCTTCTCTCATTCTCTATTTCCGCATAAGCTCATGCATAAGCATAAGCTTATGCGAAAACTTAAGCATAAGCTCATGCTCATGCATGAGCATAAGCATGAGCTTATGCTTATATGGAAATAGAGAATGAGCTTATGCAAAAATAGAGAATGAGCTTATTCTTCTCTCATTCTCTATTTCCGCATAAGCTCATGCATAAGCATAAGTTTATGCAGGAACTTAAGCATAAGCTCATGCTCATGCATGAGCTTATGCTTATGCGGAAATAGAGAAGGAGCTTATGTGGAAATAGAGAATGAGTTTCCGCATAAGCTTCTCTCATTCTCTATTTCCACATAAGCTCATGCATAAGCATAAGCTTATGCGGAAACTTAAGCATAAGCTCATGCTCATGCATAAGCATAAGCATAAGCTCATTCTCTATTTCCGCATAAGCATAAGCATAAGCTCATGCTTATGCTTATGCGGAAATAGAGAATGAGCTTATGCGGAAATAGAGAATGAGTTTCCGCATAAGCTTCTCTCATTCTCTATTTCCGCATAAGCTCATGCATAAGCATAAGCTTATGCAGAAACTTCAGCATAAGCTCATGCTCATGCATGAGCATAAGCATGAGCTTATGCTTATGCTTATGCTTGAGCATAAGCATAAGCATAAGCTCATGCTTATGCTTATGCGGAAATAGAGAATGAGCTTATGCGGAAATAGAGAATGAGTTTCCGCATAAGCTTCTCTCATTCTCTATTTTCGCATAAGCTCATGCATAAGCATAAGCTTATGCAGAAACTTAAGCATAAGCTCATGCTTATGCTTATGCGGAAATAGAGAATGAGCTTATGCTTCTCTCATTCTCTATTTCCGCATAAGCTCATGCATAAGCATAAGCTTATGCAGAAACTTAAGCATAAGCTCATGCTCATGCATGAGCATAAGCATGAGCTTATGCTTATGCAGAAATAGAGAATAAGCTTATGCGGAAATAGAGAATGAGCTTATGCTTCTCTCATTCTCTATTTCCGCATAAGCTCATGCATAAGCATAAGCTTATGCAGAAACTTAAGCATAAGCTCATGCTCATGCATGAGCATAAGCATGAGCTTATGCTTATGCTTATTCTTATGCATAAGCATAAGCATAAGCTCATGCTTATGCTTATGCGAAAATAGAGAATGTGCTTATGCTTCTCTCATTCTCTATTTCCGCATAAGCTTATGCATAAGCATAAGCTTATGCGGAAACTTAAGCATAAGCTCATGCTCATGCATGAGCATAAGCTTATGCGAATGAGAGAAGGGGATAATAGAGAAGGGGGAAAGAGAGAAGGGGGAATGAGAGAAGCATAAGCATAAGAGAATAAGAGGGAAATGAAATAGAGAATAAGAAGGAAAGGAAAGAGAGAAGGGAAAAGAGATGAGGTGGAAATAGAGAAGGGGGAAAGAGAGAATAAGAGAAGAGGGAAAAAAGAGAAGGGGGAAAAAGGAGAAGGGGGAAAAAAGAGAATAAGAGAAGGGGGAAGAAGGAAAGAGTGGGAGGGGAAGAGAGGGTTCCTATGCCCATCATTGCAGCTAGCGCTTAAGGAGCTAGCTGCAGGCCAATGCAAATAACAAAAATAATAAATGGAAAAAAGAGGAAGCACTTACCTGAAATAGTATGTCCTGCTCGATGTAGTGGACTGGCCCTACAAAAGAGAGAAAACAACCTATTTTCTCAAATAAGATGTTAGTGGAAGGAGGAGATTACAAAAGCAACTTCTTGAAGGGAGGAGATTGAGGAGACAAGGAAAGGAGAAGATTGAGGAGACAAGGAGAAAGAGAAGGAAGAGAAATACAGAAAAAAGAGGTGAGTTTTCTTGCTTTCTTGAAATCTCATTTTTTGTTTCAATCCTTTCAAAACAAGCATGAAAACTAGTTTACAGGTTTAGCAATACAAGAAGAAACACTCACAAAACTAAAGCTAACAAACAAACAACCTACATTGTTGAAACAAACCCACCTCTTGAAGAACTTCCTTTCAAGAAACCAAAGAGGGAAAAGGATAAAGAGGGAGTACAAGAGGTAGGAGAAGGGCAAGGAGTGGAAAATAGAGTGGGAGGTTGCTTGGAATAGGTGGGAGGTCGTCGAAAATAGGTGGGAGGAGATTTTGGATTGCTTACTTGAGAGATTAGGGAATAGTATGAACAAAACACTGTGTGTTTAGCGTTTCGGGTTTTAATTAAAAACGTCGCTATATAGCGACGTTTTTAATTAAAAACATCGCTATATAGCGGCGGAACAGAGAAAGCGTCGCTATATAGCGATGCTTATTGTCACTTTTTTGATGTGGCATCAAGAGAAGCTCAAACATGCTATTTTATAACTGTTAATATGTCCTCTTCATGCTTATGTTGTGATTTTATAAGTGTAGATGGAAGGGACGAGTGGAAGCTCATCCGATGATGCACCAATGCCTGGGAGCATGAAGTGGCTTACGGAGAGGTCATACTGTCATTGCACTCATTGCAAGCGAGAAGTATGACATCAACATCGTATTATCATGTGCCACTTGCGGATGTATGGGGAGGAGCCAGAACCAGTACCCCCCGTTGGTGTTGCACATGTTGATGGATCACATCGGTAAGTCAAAGCTATTTAAGTTCGCAATCTTATTGTATACCAGGAAATAGAAGATCTTATATTTACATGAAATCTTAAAACAGGATGAGGAGGGTGATGAGGGTACACATATACCTTCTCACTTTCAGCAAGACTATAGTCTCCCGGATGACGACGAGGGTATGGTCGACATGATGGATTCCATTTTTAGGGGCACTACATCCCACGTACATGTGATGTCAGAGTCTGAGGTCAAAATGCGAGAGTTTGCAATCAACACAATTGTACGAGGGTGCTAGGATGTCTAAACTACGTGCTTGTCTCTCAATCTTGAATCTATAAGTACAGTATGGGTGGTCGGATACAAGTGTCTCGGCCTTAATGAGGTTAGCCCTTGCATTAATTTGACTCATTATTTGGATATTGTTTGTTTTGAGAATCATCATTTGGATACTGTCTTTGTCATAGGTTGCTCTAGAAGATGTTGCCTGCACCAAATACCATGCCCGCATCAAGAGATGAAGCGAAAAAGATGCTAACAACGGTGGGTATGGATTATGATACCATCCATGCTTACCGTAATGATTGTATTCTCTTTCGTCGTGAGCATGGAGATTTGGCTAGTTGTCCAAAGTGTGGGGAACAATGATATAGAGATGACTTGCAGGGTGAGCGGATACCGGTAAAGGTCTTAAGACACTTTCCCATCATTGCAAGAATATAACACATGTTTCGATGCAAATCCATAGCGGAGTTGATGACATGGCATGCATCTCATCGGTCCACTGATCACACATTGAGGATTCCCGCAGATTGTGCAGCTTGGAAGCACATAGATAATCAGTGGCCAGACTTTGCGAGAGAGCCACGCAACTTACATCTTGGGCTAGCCATGGATGGCGTGAATCCTTTCGGGTTACGCTCGACATCTTGGTCGACATGGCCCATAGTCGTGGTGAATTACAATATCCCACCATGGCTAAGAATAAAAAAGGGACACCTCATGTTTGCACTACTTGTGCCAGGAAAGTACAAGGCAAAAAACATGGACGTGTACATGGCACCTTTGATAGAGGAGTTACAGATATTATGGAGAGGAGTGCAGGTCTTTGATATTTCCAGAGCTCCTAGACATACCAATGATATTTTGGTCAGGGGTATCTTGATGTGGACCATGCATGACTACCCAGGATATGGAGAGTGCGCAAGTACATGGTTGTGTCTTTACATGTACAATGAGGGATTATGCTTTTTTTACTCTCTTTTGCACACATGTCTTGTACTAACACATTCATGCACGTGTGCAAGACTTGTTACAAGTGGGTACCATGCTTGTCCTGTTTGTGGATCGGCTCTGAAATCGCTTGCACGCTACTCCAAACATATGAGGAAAAATGTTTATGAAGGTCATGCTCGATACCTTCCACTCGACCATCTCGCACGTGGAGGTCAGCTTGATCCACCACCATCATATTTGAAGGCAAGTGATTGGATTCAAGCTTGGAGGGCGAATGGAGAGGAACCTCCTCCTGGTATGAAGAGGCTATTGATCTTTCACGAGCTTCCTTATTGGGGTCAGTTACAAATCAATCATCTCTTGGATCCCATGCATATCTTCAAGAATGTGGGGGCTACTATTTGGGCACACTTGGTTGGTTCCAAGGACTCGAGAGGAGTGCGAGAAGACTTGCATGCTATGAATAGGATGTCTCGTTTGTGGCCCCAAGTGCATGCTTCGTGAAAAATTGTCCTCCCGAAAGCAACGTGGATCCTCTCTACGAGGGAGGAGGCAGCGGTCAAAGCAGACATTGCCTCTTTTCAAACACCGACAGGGTACATGCGTTGCTTGAAAGGAGCATTTTCAAAGGACAATAAGCTTAGTGGCCTCAAGTCCCATGATTGGCACAAGGTCTTACAGGTATTCTAAATAGAATTAGTGTACCGATAATAGTGATGCGTTAGCGTAATTATTATTATGTTATATGTTGACATGACTTCATTGTTGCTTTGATAGTTCATCCTCCCAATTACAATAAAAGGGTGCTTACAAGAAGATGTTAGAAATGCTATATTCAAGATCTGTGGTATTGTGAGGTATGCTTACTATCAAATCGCATTATGTATTTTCTTCATGGA
Organism: Dipteris shenzhenensis; assembly: GCF_047967505.1. NCBI lineage: Eukaryota > Viridiplantae > Streptophyta > Polypodiopsida > Gleicheniales > Dipteridaceae > Dipteris > Dipteris shenzhenensis. The sequence continues at coordinate 34,919,294 of NC_141626.1, forward strand.
CATGTGAAATAAGTGGATATCTCAAATATCTTACATATGCATGGACATGTGAAATAGGTGGATATCTCAAAAAGAGATCTCTATATCGAGCATCGAGAAGGCTAGGGTGGAATCCATCGAAGCCATATGCTTGCTTGAGAAGCACTTTCCCTCGAGCATTATGACAACTCAAGTCCACTTGCTTGTGCACATAGTTGATGAGGTGGCTATAGCAGGTACCATTCATAGTCGATGGATGTTTTTTCTCGAGCAGTTTATGAAAACTTTAAAGGGGTTTGTAAGACAAAGAGCAAGACCGGAAGCAAGCATGGCAGAGGGATGGCTTGTGCAAGAGTCATTAGTATATATCACAGAGTTTCTTACATCCATGGATCCTGATATGCCGCAAGCTTGGCACAACAAGGATGATGATCGCATCATTGGCAAGGTTCCCCAAGGAAAAGGGATTGAAAGAAAGATGAGCAAAGAGCAAATAGAGAAATTCAATAAGTTTTTTATCCTCAATAGCCCTGAGATGCAGAAGTGGATTGAGAGATATGAAGTGGCCAAAGCAGAAAGAATAAATGCAAGGACAAGATTCAGAGTAATGTACAGGCGATCACAACCATATCCACGAGATCTGGCTCTTCTCCCTACTCACATGTCACTTGATTGGCTACAACTGGCTCTACGTAAAGCCGAACGTGATGGAGAGACAATAAACAAGCGCAAGCGAGAGTTATCATCTGGATGTATGGTGCATATAAGTTTCTTATCTCTTGACGTAATTAAGTAATTATTTGTGGCAATATATGTTATAAAATAGGTGCATCTTCATTGTTTTAATGATGCTCTTTTACAGTACAAAAAGTACAGTGCATTATGGTCATATGGACGATATTTTCACATGGAACGCATCGATTCAAAGAGAGTCACGTATGATTGTGGAGTCATGGCTAACTTCACACAAGATAACCGAGCAAGTGCTTCGGATACCAATCTTCTCTCCTCACAATTGGATTATTGTGGAACCATACGCGACATCTATGAAATTGATTTCAGATGATTTACTATTTTTATTCTTGATGTAAAATGGTTTAGAACTACTTACAACGGTCCCCATGCGACAGTGAGAAAAGATAGTAGCGGTCTCTTTGCAATAGACTCCACCAAACATTGGACCGATGAAAGTGATACTTTTGTTCTTTTCAAGCACTGTGAGCAGGTGCATACTAATGATTTAATTAGTCGAAGCTCACGTTTTTAAAGTCCATTGATACATGTACTTGAGCATGATTTCATATATATAATTGACAACATTTGGCACCCATCTTCAATATAGGTGGTTTTTCATCCGGATCGTTCTGATCCAAGATGGTGGTACGTGATCCAAGTTGCACCACGAAGTAAGCAAATTTTTGAAGATCGAGATGTGGATATGGAGATGCCACTACCAATGCCGGTTCCAATTAATGAATCTAGCGAAGAAGATGTAGATCACCATATGAGCCAAGAGGAAGATGCTCGAGGGGGTCACTATATATAAACCCTCTATACCACGTGCGTTCAAGGCCTATTTCTAAAATCCCTTATCTGTAAATTTTTCATTAATAAAATGTGCCTCTTTTCTATACAAATCTGTAAATTTTTTCCAAAACTATTTTAAATAGTCCCTTATGTATATTTATTTCTATAAATTTTATAAATAAAAAATATCCTTCTGTTGAACTCACGTGATAGGGTTACATATGATGAGTGACTATCCCGAGGGAAGATGCGCATAATGACATCGCATGGGAGGAGGATGGAGATCACGATATTGACGAAGAAGACAACAATAATCAAGATCAATCACCACACTTAAGCTTTATTGAAGAAGATGATCAAATACTTTGAGGTGAATGTACGATGCTAGAGTACGATGATGATATAGGAGATCAACTCAGTATAGAGTTGGAGATAGACTTGCTTGGTGCCTTAGACTTGGCTCAAGATGAAACAATTGATGTAAATGCTCTTATTTGATTTTTCTCATCTAAAACTTGGACATGAATATATGAGCTTCAAAGGCTTGATGTACATGCTCTCATTTTTTTATTCTCTATGAGCTCAAACATGTATGAAAATTTAAAAAAATTTATCATTGGAAAAAACTAACTTTTAAGGCCTATAAAAAAAAAAAAAACCTCTATGTAAAAATGTCGCTATAATATTTTGTATCAGTGTCGCTATATAGCAACTTTTAGCAACAGTCGCTAGATAGCGATGATTTACGAAACCCGCTTTTCATACCAACGATTAATGCTAAGCGGGCGCTAAACGTCGGTACGTAAACGTTGCAATAGGATCTGTGTGTAGTAGTGCCTTTCTTCCCAAGCTTGAACTTCATGCTGCGGCCCTTCCATTCATGCAAAAGAGCACCTCTTTTTGCTATTGGGAAGCTTATGTGGACCCTTGGCAGATCCTCTAATGACTATCCAATCATTCAAGCTGTAGGTGCAAGGCACCCATTCACCCAATGCATTTTTGCTCCTGTGGGACACAGAGTACATGTATGGTCTCCTCACCATGCTTGTACATAGGTCACAATAGCAATAGTGGACTAGAAAGTGCAGCTTCGGGGGAGAGAGTAGCTCTGATAGAGGGAGAGAGAGGGAGAAGGTATAGAGGGTGCAACTGAAGGTTGAGAGAAGCTTCAAGAGGTGCTGTAGCTAGGAATGGAGGGAGAAAGAGCAGAGGGGGATGAGAAACTACTCTAGGAGGTGTTGTAGCTAGGAATGGAGGGAGAAAGAGAAGAGGGCTATGAACAATCACTACAAGAGGTACTGTAGCTAGGAATGGAGGGAGAAAGAGCAGAGGGGGATGAGCAGCTACTGCTATAGGAGGTGTTGTAGCTAGGAATGGAGAGAGAATGAGCAGCTACTATAGGAGGTGCCGGAGAGGGAGAAACACAGTGGACCAGAGCAGGAGGGGGCAGAGAAGATGCCAAATGAGTTCCCACATTTGAAAAATGGAGGGAGAGTGGAGCTAGACCGATGGAGCTAGACCAGAGAATAGGAGGGAGCAGGCCTGTAACAAGCTAAGAGGTGGGGGAAATACACCCAGAAGGGCCCACCACCTCTTGAATGACTTGTAGGTTTGTTTGGGGTAGGTGCATATGGGGGAAGGGTCAACCATGGGTAGAGGGGGGGGATGGTTTGAGTGGTCCCCGGTGTAAGAGGAGTAGCCAATGGGGGTTGTTTGCAGGTCTGCCCACCCTCCACCTCAACATGGCATTGCCCCACAAAAAGGAGCACTCCCATTGGTACACCTCAAATACCTCACTAATCCCTTGAAATTAGGAAACAGTAATTGGGGGCCCTTTAGAGACCCCAATTCTCCTTAATGAGGTGTAGTAAGAGGATTCACCAAAACCATCATTGCCCGAGCATATAAATATGCTCTATCCTACATGGTGGTATGACTGTAGGAGTTTGGGCTTTGAAGTATTTGCCAAATTTCACTTTAGAGAAAAAGGGAGGTGTTGCAGTGCTTGTGCAAGGTAGTCTTAACTGCAAGGAACTCTACAGGGATGAGGAGGGGACTATTGTCACTATTGCAGTTTTGAAGGATTTGTTTGGCTTTCACCTCAAGAGCAAGCTAGTTACTGGGAGCGCCTCGAAGCTTGCATGGAAGATGAACTGAGCACTGGCCTCTCTGACCATGTGCTGCTACACTGGTCCTTTTGCATGCCAAAGGAAGTGGGGAGTGCACTTGACATCCCCTTCAAATTTAATAAAAGTCACCTGGAATCTGAGAAATTGTGTAGAGACATAAGATAGTTATGGACAAAACATGGGGCAGATATCATGGACCCATGTGGTCGCAGGACGTAACCATCCGTTGAGTGTTTATTAAAGCAAGATATTTTGAGCACCAATTCAGGGAAAATGGGAGAAAAAAATTGGACAGTCTCATCCTTGCGAGGAAAGATATAGAGTAAGCTCTCATAGTAAATCCCATGGACCCTTACCTGGCCACCTTTATGGTTGAAATTTCTTCGTTGTTTCTCTTCCACTTAATGGTGAAGCTCTCAAAATAACGACTTTTGTTTAATTCCTCGATGTGCTGCTTTGCAAAAATTGCCCATGTAAAATCGATTGAATTGACCTACTCAATTGCAACTGGGCTAAACTATTCTGTGTACACCCTTGCAAAGGCCGCTATGACCTCCATATTAATTAGTAAGGGGTTGTTTTGGTTCATCTTGTTGCGAAAAAGAAGAAAATCCCAATATGCTTCAGGTCGGACACTGTTGCACTTAATTCTATACACAGATGGATCTCTGGGAGTTTTAAAGATGCCCAACCACTCCCTCTCTGATAGATCAACCTCCTTTAAGGTTTTTGGATCACCTCCCATCAAACGAAGACTATATTCAACATGAAAAGCCTCCTTCATAAGGCACAACATCCTTTGCATTGGATACTCCATTTTGTGAGCTTTCCATCACCCTAAACATAGAATGCCACATTAGTTGAAGTGTATAAATGATGTAGAGACAAGAAATAGAGAAAAAAAAACTTATAGGTACATACATTTGGTGCTTTCCTTTCTAACGAGTCCACAGGAGAAGCTTCCTCTTTTTTGTTGGCAGTGTACTTTAGAGCTGGTGGCTTTGGCTTCTCTCCCTCCTATTCTCTCGGGGGGGTGACTCATCATATGTAACCCTGTCACGTGAGTTCAACAGAAGGATTTTTTTTATTTCTAAAATTTACAGAAATAAATATACATAAGGGACTATTTAAAATAGTTTTGGAAAAAATTTACAGATTTGTATAGAAAAGGGGTACATTTTATTAATGAAATTTTTTACAGATAAGGGACTTCAAATATAGGCCTTGAACGCACGTGATATAGAGGGTTTATACATAGTGACCCCCCCGAGCCTATTCTCTCCTACACCTCCTTCCCTCCCTGAAGTTGTGGATTGCCACTCCTTCCCTTCCTAGCCATGATGATCCACTGGTGCCAGCATCTCGCCTGTTATAGATTTTGCATCATCCTACTTTCTGGGCTACTCACTACGGCTCCCAATTATCGTTCAACTTTAGTTGCATTTAATTGAGAGCAAGGCCATGCAATTCCATGCCTTGTTATGATTATTCATGTACTCTTAGGGTCAACATTTTCCTGGGTGTAGCCAATCATGAAACTATTTTCGGGGCCATTTTGGGGCCACGACGCGATGCACTTCTAGGTAAATATTTGAATTTTGTGTGGACCCGTGCTCTCACTGGAAATTTTTTTGGCATCATGAACATGCACTGGCATAATAATGAGATGCAATCTTATCATGGTTAATAGCACAGAGCTCGACACATGGCACTATATGCATTTACTCATGAGCACAGAGACTATTCCTCTGCCACTGGCCTGACTACATCACACATCCTTTGACTTGCCATGTTTGCTTGCGCAGCATTGCCGTTTGTTATTATGCAACACAATCTTTTGATGCGCTCACCACCATACTGGTTTGAGCACAACCACATTAGCTTGACAACATCATAATACTTTTGCCTTACCACCTATCATTATGCAGCTTCGCTATCTATCGCTATGCAACACAATCTTTTGCTGCACTGACCACCATGCTGGTTCAAGCAATGATGTTGGCTTGGCGAGACCACCACGTTGGCATGAAGACAACCATGGTAGACCAATGTGGCATGCCAATCTCTAACAGGACCCCTCAAGGTCCATATCCGCAACCACTGCGCTGGATGTTGGAGCTATTTTAGTTCTAAACCAAGAAAAATAGTGTTATTTTAGAGATATTTTAGTTGTATTACTCCTTGTGCAATAATTTCTCAACCACCGCACACGTTCTTGGAGCTATTTTAGCTCCAAGCTAAGGAAAATGTAGACATTTACAATTTAGTATAATTTCCTGCAACCATTGCACTAGTTATTGGTGTTATCATAGTTCTAAAGCACCGTGCTGGTTATTGGAACCATTTTCACTACAATAGGAATAGTTTTTTCAACAATTTCTTATGCAATGATCCCTATGGTTGTAGTAAAATGTAAACGAGGGCAAAAATATGCCATTTGTTCTTCATGAGAGCCACTTTCACTACCAAAGTAACAACCAACTGATGGTACGATCTTCTATGGCATCACTCAGATAGGAGGCATCTTGATGGATGCACGGGGGAAGGACATTCTTCACTCATGACGTGCAATTAGATGGCAATTCTAACCATGTGATATGTTCTTACAGTCTATCTCAACTTAATGCTAGTTCTCATTCTAAACTATTATTATTATAGCCTGATAAACTGACTGAATGCTAATCTAATCTTGTGAATTAGATGAAAGGTCATTGTTATTATAGTCTGATTCTGACTCAATGCTAATTTGAGCTAGTGATTTAGATGGTCCCTCATGCACAGTCATTGTTATTACAGTCTAATTCCGATTAAATGCTAATTTGAATGTATGAATTAGATGGTCCCTCATGCATAGTCATTGTCACTAAAACAAGATCGGTGATTGTTTGGGATTAGTATATTGTTTGGGATTTACATTTTCCCTTGTTTAGGATTTATAGATTGGGATTTACTGAAACAAGCACAGTGGTTGTTTGGGATTTACTAAAGGTTATATTTTGTGGGGGCTGCAAGTAATCCTAAACCAACACAAATGCATTTCGTTGCCAGTGCCTACCTCCTCTAGCCTTAATTGGTGTTTGAGCTGACCCAATCACGATTGCATGATGTTTTAACCACTGAGCTAGTTTAGGACAATCGCATTAAGGCCAAGCCAGCTTGGCTTTGATATTTAAGCTAAACCAGCTGCACAGTTGCATGATATTTCAACCACCAGGCTGGTTTAGAACAATCACATAACTGGTGTTTGAGCTGACCCAACCATGATTGCATGATGTTCCAACCACCGAGCTAGTTTAGGACAATCACATTAAGTCCAAGCCAGCCTGGTTCTGGTGTTTGAGTTGAACCAGCCACACAGTTGCATGATATTCCAACCATCGGGCTAGTTTAGGACAATCACATTAAGTCTAGCCAACAGCCTAGTAAACTATCCCAAAGCTTAATCACAAACAACCACTGGGCTGGTTTAGACAACCATTGACCTGTGTTGTATCAAGAAATGAAACAAGTAAACTATCCCAAAGCTCAATCACAAGCAACTACCGGGATGGTTTAGGCAACCACTGACCTGCGTTGTATTAAGCATGTGTATGATGTGATCATCAAACATCTTGTATGGCATCTACTTTCTATAGATGTTCTTGTTATTTGGAGTAATTCTCGAGAAGAGTGGAAGCAATGCCTAATCATCCTGATCCAAGTATTCTATGGGCTTCAACAGAATGCAAGAAAAGGAGAGAAAGCCTAAGTGTAGAAGTCATTGCAATAGTGGAGACGTTTTGGCACAAAAATACAAGGTGTTGGTAGGGTTGTCACTCTTTGAACTTTAGAGTGCAGGCTAAGGCTTGTGAAGACTCGAGAAGGGTATTTACCTGAATGGCCTGATGTTGCTTTCTTAAATGCTACCACCAATCATGACATCATAGCTCGTTTTCTTTGCTCTGATGGCAATGATCAAATGCATGCATCTGCAACAACTGCTTCCTATTGCTGCTCTGCAAGGAGTCTTCTACTCCTTGTTCCCTGACCAAGCTTTTCAGCTTTTCTATCTCACAGCCTCTGTTTGCTTCTCTTGTAAGCCATGGTGAGCTGCATGTTGGCATGGTGATGATCAATGAAAGACGACAATGCCAAACCAAAACAGAGAGAAGCTAGCTGGTGAGGTAAGCAAAGAATAGAAGACAACTTACCAGAAAGAAGACAATGGCAAACCAAAGTCTACGCAAGGTCACGTCAAGGTGCATGTGGGTTGCAAGGCATTTGTAGGGCGGGGGTAGGTTGCAGGTTGCAGCTACTTAATCTTTCAATATTTGATGGGCGAGAGGTGTGAAAATTTAAAATTTGCAGGAGTAGAAAAATTTCAGCCGCCAGTTTTTCCCCCTTCGGCGATACACGTAAGCAGAATTAGATATCCCAAACAAGTGCAATGTGGCCTAAAATGCTTGAAAACACAAAGAGGCCAAAGGGCATGCTATTAGGTTTGGTGCTATGTATTATTAAATGCAATGACCTTTGGCATGCTTATGAGCCATAGAGAAAGCAAGTGCATGGAAAAAGAAATAATTCAAAATTGTAAATAGTGTTGGATTTATTAAAATATATTTTCACATGCATAAATTGCACTTTTCCAACTTCTTCCATTTTAGGGTGAATCTAGATACCAACACCAATAACTATCAATGTTTTAAGACCACCATGCACTAGTCCCAATTGTTTGGATTCCAAATTTTCAATCTGTTTTGGTTTTCAACAAATAAAAAAAAAGTAATGGAGCGTGCCCTCAAATGGCTATGCATCACTTTAGCACAACATTAGAGGCCCATTAACCCATGCATAATGATCTCATTTAGGTGTGTCCTTGGGTTGAGGAGAAGCTACATAGTGTACTTTATAATTATTACTTGGTTGCATATATGTATAGAACAAAATTTTGATGTTTTTCAATAAATTGCTATATCCTATAGTCTTCAGGATGCATGCTTCACATGCAACATGGCACTTGTAATGCTTTAACGGTCTTGTTCCAAATCCTTATTCCATAATTTGTTGCTCTCATGTTCAAGTTTGGAATGTGTACTACAGCTTGAAGATAAAGTTTGGCGAATTCCGTTGAGCAATGTATTATGGGTCATGCAAGATAGCCATTTATAGCAAAGTTCTTGAACCTCACCACAAATGGCTACACCCAAGCAAACAATGACCCCTTAAACATTATTTTATAAAATAGAAACATCAAATGAATATGAATCATTCTCAAATGTGTTTGTTCTTAACTCATGCTATCTTGTCAATGCTAAAAAGCACAAAAAGCGTAGTGGGTTAATGTGCTTCCACCCTTTGATCAATGCGGATGCTATCTTTTATATTCCTTGGTGAACCACAAGGAGAGGCCTTGTGAGAACATGGTCAAAACCAAACAAAGAAGTGCACTTTGGTTGAGATCCTATGAGATGGAAGTCTATAAGAAAAATGAAAATAGGTATTAGTGTCCTCTTGTCTGTAAAACTATTGAATGTTTTGTACAATTGGCAATTCCTTGAAGGAATAGCAAGAGAGGGAACTACTATAGTGCTAGAAGTTGGAAAGTACAGATTCATCACAACTCTCTCTCTCTCTCTCTCTCTCTCACACACACACATGTGCATGCGTGCGCGCGCACATGCATGCATGCACACACACATGATCATGTGCTCATGCACATGGATGTGCACACACGTGCACATAGGCCTGCACACACACACACACACACACACACATGTCGGTTTGAGGAACTCAATTAGGTCCTTTGCATCTTTGACTAGAATGGGATCAGGTGCACCCAAATATGTACCCAGGTACACTTTGGTACGTTTAAATTGATGATATGACATAACAAACAAATCATTTTTTTCTCACATACAAACCAAAATTTGGGTCTAGAGCCTAAGCTTAGACAATGTAAAAATTTTAAATCTATAAAGTTCTCAAAAAACTAGGTAGAGAAAGGCACATTTCATCATTTTCATAAAAAATTATGTATTTTTAAGACAATGGCATCTAGAACACATATATTAAGTAAGAGGTTATAAATTACCTTTTAAATCTATAATGTTTCCTAGTAGGAATCCTTTTTGAACTAATTTTCATTTCAAGAGAGATTTAGAAAATAAACCTATATTAGATTAAATATACAAGATGATGCTTGATAAGCCCAACTTTATCAAGGTACTCCGTACTAGGGTGGGTGCATGATTAGGTTGTACAACGATGGTGTCTCGCACATAGCACTATTATTGCTCAGGGGCGTCACTCATCATATGTAACCCTATCACGTGAGTTTAACAGAAGGCTATTTCTAATTCCTAAATTCTACAAAAGGTAACTTACATAAGGGAGTATTCAAAGTAAGTTTGGGAAAAATTTAGAAAAAGGGTACATTTTATTAATAACTTTTTTACAGATAAGGTATGCTTTGAATGCACATGATATAAGGTTTTTATACATAGGGACTCCTTGAGTATTATTGACTGCAATTATAGAGATTTAGGGTAGCTACAACATAAGTCAAGACAAATAAATGTGATTTTAAGAAATGTCATACCCATTCGCTCCAACATGTATTTAATCGTTTTTGCCAGTTGTTGAAATGAAAGGTCAATAATTGTGGTTATGTCATGACTCATAAGAGTTATTACAGTACAATACAACTAAAAAAAGTGGTTCACTTTCACTTACACCTATTCATTGACCAAGCTCACCCAATTAAGAGAGAAAAGACTATTATAGCCAAGTTTTTGATACAATATTTGTGGGACATATAGTTACTTATTCCCCATATTAAGCCTATTCTACATACTTAAGAATACAAATTCAATCATCATATCTTTTGGGTGGGAAACTTGGCTACCATGCATGTGAAACAAATAATTTATGGAGGCACATAAGTAGAATTTAAAAGTCAATATCTAAACATGACTATAGGTTAAACACATGTATGGATTTGTATACATTAGTGAAGTCCAAGCAATAGTGACTTTTTCTGAAAAAACTTCTTTTCAATGAGGAAAACTTCCATGGGTTCTTGCTTAAACATGTACGGATCAAACTTTCCCACTTGCTAGAAGTTAAGGTTGCCATATAAACTAGTACTTACAAAACGCAAGTCTAGTAGGTTGTAGCTCTTGCCTAGTCAAAGGTCTCATGTCAATCCTAAGCGCTTGATTCTTTGTTATCGTTATATATTGATAATGTTTTCATTATCTCATTTTCTTTTTACTTTTGCTATATAGATGTCATTTGATGACATGTACTACCATAGCCAACCAATCCCTTTGTTGTAATCTGTTTTGCTTGGACACCCTTACAAAATGACATTGATTCTTCACACTGTTTTATTGTAACAACCATGGTGGCTCTTTGGCCAATAACTCATGGAATCTTATAGGTGTTTCCTTCTTCTTGGAGCTAGTGCTCGGATCCTTCATGTTGATATAGGGCCTAAGTGATGTGATAGCTTGATGCTTACTAATGGAGTGAAATATTAACTACGAATTGAGATGTGTAAAAGCTTTCTTCTCACACACAAGAATTATCTTTTTGGAACTCTATAAAAAATGGAGAGTTGGGGGCAAAGAGGTGATGGATGCATGGGAATATGTGTTCCTTAAGGTTATGTGATGGGTACGACTAATTAGAATTGAATATGTGCACACTTTCCTACTTGATATGTAAGCCTCTCTCCTAAAGCCCAATAATAATTGCTTACTTTGCAAACCACCATGAGCATTCCTTAGGACAATGCACATGGCTTGTGTTTAACTCTCTTAAGGCCGAACGCTCATGAATTATGCCTAGGGGGTCCATTAAGGAATATGTAAGGTAATACTTGCAATCATCTAAAGGGGTTTTTAAATAAGACAATTCACACGTTTTATAGAATACTACTAACAAAGGGATTCTAGAAAGAAAATAAACATTTATGAAGGATTAGGTTAAAATACCTATGCAAGATAAGGGCATTTATAATGTATCCTTTAACACACTTACTATATAGCATTTTTAAACCAATACTTTAGGGCTAGGGGAGGGAAATAGATGCCTTTGCCACATGTGGAGTTAGCCAAAGTTTATATACACAAGGTTATTCTTATCATATTTCAATGTTCATAGAAAAGATTAATAGTTTTCTTGACTTTATAATGGAAAAATCATAAGAGTTATTAAGAGTGCTAAGGGTGTTTACTAAGAAAATACCTTAGATAAGAGCATGTGCATTCAAAAGGGTTGTCAACTTTAGATAGGTATTTTACCATAGTTCTTAAACTTTAAGTTTTCTTCTAAAACTCAATTTTAAAATCCCATCTATCACTATAATAATTTTATAAAAACGTGTTGATTTTTGAGATAAAAAATCCCTTTTGATGAATGTACATGCTATCTTTTATATCCCGTAGTGAAGTGAACGCTTGTTGTTGAGATCATATGGGATGTGAGTCTATAAGCAAAAGGAGAAGTGGGTATTAGCGTTCTCTAGTCTATAAAATTATTGTATGTTTTGTAAAATCAATCCTTTTCAATATTAAGGGCCTAGAAGTTGGAAAGTATGGATTCATCACCACTCTCTCTCTCTCTAACTCTGTCACTCACTCACTCACTCTCTCTCTCTCTCTCTCTCTCTCTCTCTCTCTCAATACATGGCTAAATTTTTCCCCCATTTAAGGCAAACCTAGAGGCTTCTTGAAGTTGGTAATTCTAATAAATTTGATTAACTTGCTTGAAAATTCACACAACTTTCTCATATGGGCTCTAGTTTTAACCCTCCAAATACTTAAATGAATGATCAGACACACACACACTCTCTCTCCCTCTCTCTAACTATCTCTCTCTCTCTCTCTCTCTCTCTCTCTCTCTCTCTCTCAATACATGGCTAAATTTTTCCCCCATTTAAGGCAAACCTAGAGGCTTCTCGAAGTTGGTAAGGCTAATAAATTTGAAAAACTTGCTCGAAAATTCACACAACTTTCTCATATGGGCTCTAGTTTTAACCCTCCAAATACTTAAACGAATGATTATAAGCCATCTTGAGACATTTATAAAGCTAAATCCTTCAAGTTCTAGCTTATAAAAATCTTCTTTAAAGTCTAAGGATCATTGAAGCCTTGAAAGTGGTGGCATAGGTTGAGAGTAGTTTGAGATGAGTGCAAGTCACCACAGTTTGTAACTCTACTTTGGGGAAACATTCACCCAATGAACTACTCTTCCATTGTTCCCTTTTTATTTTTGGCCTGTAGACTCTCTCTCTCTCTCTCTCTCTCTCTCTCTCTCACACACACACACACACACACACACACACACACCCCCCCCCTACACGCATGCAATGTGAGTGAAAGTAGATGAAGCTGTATCAGTTTTTGCATATTCTACATGTGTGTGTGTGTGTGTGCGCGCGCGTGCTTCTCTCTCCCTTTGTGCATATTCACCATCATCTCTCTCTCTCTCTCTCCCCCAGTCTCTCTCTCTCTCTCCCCCCCTTCGTCTCTCTCAACTCATCTTAAAAGCACTGGGTCAAGATAGTAACTACCTACTTTTACTCCAATGGAAGAATGGACAAGCATGGGGAGGGGAGTCTCTCTCTCTCTCTCTCCCCCTAAGTCTCTCTCTACTCATCTTAAGAGCAGAGGGTCAAGTTAAAAACTACCTACGTGTACTCCAATGGAAGAAGGGAGAAGCATGGGGAGCGGATTGAAGTGGGGGTCGTTGTTGTGTGGGGTAGTGGAGCACCGTCCAAAGGCCAAAGGAGGCCGCACAAAGAATTTTAAAAGATATGTATGTGACTCAATTTTAACGATGAGGTGTCCCACAAAGTGTAGAATGAAAGGTTTCTTATTTTGTTGTTGTTGTTGTTCTTCTTCTTCTCCTTCTTCATTATCATCTTCTTCGTAGAGCACTTTTATCTATCATTCATCGCATTCATTTGATCTGATTCTGTCTTTGGATTTTTTGCGTTTGTGCTCTCATCCTATCTATCATTCATCGCCTTTGTCTGACCCGCTTCTTCGCTCATCCTCGTGGGCTGCAGAATTATAAGAAGCTCTTTGCACCACAGCTTCCTCGCTCAGCTAATTTGTTCAACTTGTTTTTGTGTGCGACTGCGTGTTGGGAGTGAGTTTTGGATCTGTCATCACCTTTGTCTGAATCGATTCTGCACTCTTTGAGCTGATGAGCTCATCGTAGATTTTGGGTATAGAGGAATGGGCAACGAGCTTCTGGCGTAGAGTAAAGTAGTGCAACGTACACACTCATCCTCGCGCACGCCACGCCCTCTCTCGCCAGAGAGAGAGAGAGAGAGAGAGCGAGCTCCGTCGCCGTTATCTGCTCCTCTCCACTGTAAAGCTGACTTAGGTCCTCTCTTTAATCTAAGATTTTGCAAAAACGATTCGCTGTGTAGGGATGCCTGTGCGTTCATTCTGTCATTCATCGCTCTTTTCCGATCGCATTCTGATCCACTGATCTCTAGCTGAGGACCTCATCTCTCAAAGTCGTAGAATATGAGCTTTTGCAAAGTGATTCTGTGCTGAGGGAAGAAAGAGAGAGAGAGAGAGAGCGCACTCCATTCTTCATCGCAGTTAACGGATAGGGTTCTTCTCCATTCCATAGCTGACGAGCTCAGAGTGAGAGATTTTGCATAAACGATAACCCCAGTCCCGTCATGGCAACTCATCTGATGAGACTGCGTACCTTTCTGCTGATGATCCCAGTCTCTTGTGAAGGAATTCGTTAAAGATTTCTGCAAAGCTATTCCCCCACCGTGGAGCCCCTCTGGATCGCCTCTGCGCGAGGCTTCCCTCCTCATGGGTGCTTGCATTTCCATTGACGAGGAAACCCTTCAGATCCAATGCGGCACAGAAGTCCGAAAGAGGCGCAGAGAGAAGAAGAAAATCGTGATGGAGGTTTTGAGCGCGGAGGCCAAGGTCTGCGAGCTTCTGAGCCAGATGCCGGGACGGATTTGCGGCAACGGAGTTGGCAATGCTTCGTGTCTCTTTACCAAGCAGGGCCAAAAAGGGATCAATCAGGACTGCATGCTTGTCTGGGAGGTATGAGAAGACCGCTCCTCGCCTTGGAAAAGCCTGATTTTGAGCGACGCAGCGTGGGACTACTGCACATACTAACTAGTCGATTTCTTTGTCGAAAGGACGGGGACTACCGCACATACTAACTAGTTTTCTTTGCCGATGTTTGCAGGATTTTGCAGCACAAGCAAACACAGTTTTCTGCGGTGTTTTTGATGGCCATGGTCCCAATGGGCACCTCGTTGCAAGGAGGGTCAGAGATTCGCTGCCATCCTTATTGGCTCTGCCACACGACTCGTTGTTCTGGAGTGCAGAATCGTGCAACGGGAGTTCCCCTGTTGAAGACGAAGGTAGATTAAAGGAAAAGGAGGCCAGTCTGGGGAAACCGTGGACCGGTACTGAGTCCGATATATTCGCGATCTGGAAGAAGAAATTTGTTGCGGCATATGAGAAGATGGATCACGATCTCAAGAAGCACCCAAAGCTCAATAGTTTCTGCAGTGGAACAACATCTGTGACCATGATAGTGCAAGTAAGCGCAAGCCTCCGTTTTGATCTCAATTTCGCACAACTGAGGCAATACTCTTTCTGATTTCTTCACCTCCTCCTTGTGATCGACAGGACAAGGACCTTGTCATAGCTAACGTGGGAGATTCAAGAGCCGTTCTGGCAAGAACAGCTCACGATGGCTCTATCGTTGCAGATCAGCTGACGGTGGATTTCAAGCCAGATTTGCCAGGTGCCTAACTCTTTTGTCCAGAAATCTTGCTTTTTTGCAGGCTGAGCTGAATCATCCAGCAACAGATTCCGTGGAGGGCTAGTATATTCACGCTTGGGTCTTGTTGCAGGAGAGTTGGAGAGGATAAGAAATTGCAAGGGGCGTGTATTCGCTCTGGAGGACGAACCTCAGGTTGCGAGGCTGTGGCTGCCGCATGCCAACACGCCGGGGCTCGCCATGGCTCGAGCACTGGGAGACTTTTGTCTGAAGGACTACGGTTTGAGCAGCCTCCCTGAAGTCTCCTATCGGAGTCTCACAGAAAACGATGAATTCGTAGTTCTTGCCACAGATGGGGTAAATTCACTCAATGCCCTGTTGCGGTGCATGCTTCAGTTTTTCGACGTCGGCAAGAATTACTTGTCAAATTTGTATTGCTCTCGGAGGAATCTAATCAGTTCCGTGTAATAGTTCGCGATCGTTCCTTGCCATGGTGATCTCATTCATGGTTCAAAGACATCCACTTGTAAGCTTGTAACTACGATTTCTTGAGAAAACCGCCGCCCTGTTCAATGTGCTTGCCTGAGGATACATCATGTGCTTCACTCAGCAAAACAGACGGTAGATTCATCAATTTTTGCATCGATGAGTAGTACTATCGTTACTTAGCGAGTTAGGGCTGTCCTCCTGAGATTAGTAGGGTCTTGAGTATGCAGTCGTTTGAGAAGCATATTGATTTTAAGACATGACTCGAATCCACGTCGGATGCTTTTCTGCAACAGGTATGGGATGTTCTAAGTAATGAGGAAGTGGTGGCCATAGTTGGGGCAGCCTTTCCGAAGGAAGCTGCAGCCAAGAGTGTTGTGGATGCCGCAGTGAAGCGATGGAGACGAAGGCAAGCCTGTGCAAAGACGGACGACTGTGCAGTTGTCTGCCATTTCTTCAAAGAGAAGCTGACCCCGTCAAAGAACAACGTCGCTAACTGCAATGCCATCAACGTAGCCAACATGGGCGACTTGTTTGTAAGCTCCTTAGAGTACCAGCTTCGAAGCAGCAGCAGCAATGGCAGCAGCAATGGAGAGAGTGGCAACAACGGCAGCAGCAGCAGCAGCAGCAGCAACAACAACAACAAAACAGTTTTGCAGTCCTACGATACTATCATCACTACTGTCAATCAAATTGCAGCATCCGATGATCATCCTCATTTGGACCGAGGAGTGTGAACTGCAGAGTCCCATGCAAAATTTTCTTGTTTATCACAAACTTAAATTTAGAGTATGATCTGCCAATACCTTTTGCATGCACAGACCGTAGACGGTTGACGGAAACCTCCCTCATGCCTGCTTACGTCGACCGTAACGTTCATTATCATTAAACAGAAACAAGATCGAAATCAAACTCTCGAGGCTTACAGCTCTGCCTGCAGCTTGAATCTACACAAGCACACAGTACGCTTATTATCAGTACCGCTCACACAGTACGCTTATTATCAGTACCGCTCACGTACCTCGCTTGTTTTTTAAAGATTTGAACTTGAGAAATGCTAAGATCTTTAATTACCGCATAATACATACTCATAATATACAAACGAAATTCATGTGTGTGGGCAGGCACAGCATTCATGTGTATGTGTGTTTTGTACACCTATGCATAAATGCATGTGTACATGTGTATATGTATGCATATTTATGCACCTGAGTGTGCGTGCCCGTGCACACTTGCATATTTGTGTCTGTGTGCATCTATTTGCACATTTATTGTGTGTGTACATGCTTGTCTATGTGCATGCACATGTGTACATGTGTGCCTCGTGCCTATGTACAAATGTGCATGTGTAATTGTAATATGTGGTGTGTGAGTGTGTATGTGTCTGTGTGTATACATGTGCATGTGTGTGCGTGCATGTGTATAAGTTGGAGAATGTGCATGTATGTTGCATACACGTATGCATGCGTGTGTGATATTGAGAACTAGCTATCCTTAGGAGATCATCCCCTAACTCTTTAGAATCAATTCCTTCATATAGATGCACAAGAAGTATCTGACCCTCCCTTAACTTTGTTTCCAAATGTTGTGATCATAAGAATACTTTTCTTTCCACCTAGTCATGTCTATTTTCCATTTGTCGTTTCTCTAGTATCATGTTACAAGACTATCCTTGCATAGGTCCTTAAACAAAAAAAAAGATGAAAAAATCAGCCATTAAAGCTAACCACTTGTGATAAGAAACAGTGTATACATAATTTGATTCTTTAAAACGAGAGTATGTGCATGCCCACAAACATGAAGGTTGCACAACATTAAATGGTATATGTATGCTAGTGCTCGAGGTTGCCTTTAATAAGGGTTGTATTGCATTAGAGTGCCAATGCACAATACTACTAAGTGCCTCTTTGACATGGGATGCACTTGTGTTAGGGTACGAAAGCTTAACATCAAAAGTTGTACAACAGACATCAATAGAAATTGATATCATCCCATTTCCTAATGTTTGGAAGTGGCAAGAGCCATTTGGATCAATTGAAATAATTGTCCGTTATGCTACCTTCAATCCATCCTTTAGTAGAATAAATTTGCATTTTGGCTCATATTGTGCCATGCTTATAATTGACCTTATCCAAATTTAGATGACGGTTACTTTTTAAAACTCTCTCTCTCTCTCTCTCTCTCTCTCTCTCTCTCTCTCTCTCCTTTCCTTCTTGCTTCTCTCTCTCTCTCTCTCTCCCTCCCTCCCTCTCTCCCTCCCTTCCTGCTTCTCTCTTTGTGTGTCTGTCTGTCTGTCTCTGGCTCAAATTTTGAAGGGGGGAGGGGTCCCTCACTACTCACTAGAACATGCTAAGAGTTTTCAAATCATCATTGGGTTGGTTTACAATACATGGCATGTGTGTGTTTATGTCGGGGTATTGGGTGTTGTGCTCGAGTTGTGTGCCTTTCTGAGTGCCCCTCACAGTAGATTTGAAGATATTAAAAAATCTAGACTCCATTTAATGAAAATTGACCTTGGATTAATTTTGAGTATGTGGATTTGACCAATGTGTTTACCTATGAGTGGAACTGTGTCTTGCATTAAGATCACATGGTAGCGCGCGTGCACACACATTCTAAGACATGAAATGGACCTTGGGTCGATATGAGATGTAGGGAATAAAACACAATCTCCAGGCTTTGCAAATCGATCTTAGGTCGATTTAACGATCACTCACACACACACACAAACACATTTAGAACATCTTTTGAGTTTCCAAATGGACCCCAGGTCAATTTGGGCTTCATGGATGTTGTCATGCTTTGCAAATCAATATTTGATCCATTTGTTCACTCATGCACAAACACACACATTGAGAATATGTTTTGAGTTTCCAAATTGACCTTAGGTTGATTTGCACTTCATGGATATTGGTGATCACACATGCACACGCGTGCACACACACACACACACACACACATGTTCTTGGACATTACACAAACACATAAACATGCGGTAAGACACCCCCACACACATAGGAAATTAGCCTTAGGTCGATTTGAGAAATGATGGTTGCATAGGGTGTCAAACACAATGGCTAGACTTTACAAAATCATCCAAGGTCGATTTGGAAACTTGAGAAGTAGGATGTTGACACAATGGTCATGCTTTGCAAATTGAACTTGGTGCTCACTCACACACACACACAAACACATTCAAAATGTTTTGGAGTTTCCAAATTGAACTCGGGTCGATTTGCACTTCATGGAGATTAGTGATCACTCATACACACATACATGCCACACAAACACATTCTTGGATATTGAATAGACACACAAACACACTCTAAGACCCCTACACACACACGAAATTGACCTTGGGTCTATTTGAGAAATGATAGCATAGGTTGTTGAACAAAATGGCTAGGCTTTATAAATTGACCTCAGGTTGTTTTGATGATCACTCACACACACATATTTTAATGCTCTCTCTCTCTCTCTTTCCCCCCCCCCCCCACACACACACATTCTAAGATGAATTGTAAATCTACCTTGGGTTGATTTGAGGAGTGAGATTATAATCATTGCCACATCCTTGCAAATTTGAGAAATGATAGTGTAGGGTGTTGAACAAAATGCCTAGGCTTTACAAATTGACCTAAGGTTGATTTCATGATCACTCACACACACATATTGATGTTCTCTCTCTCTGTCTCTCTCTCTCACCCCCCCCCCCCCCCCCACACACACACATTCTAAGATGTATTGCAAATTGACGTTGGGTTGATTTGAAAAGTGCCATTATTCTCATTGCCACATCCTTGTAGATTTGAAATAGACCCAAGGTTGATTTGCAATCCCTATCTATTGGTGTGTCTACGTTAGTGTGTGGGGCTGTGCGCCTTATCTTGTGCTCTTCACGTGATTGGAATTCCCCATATCACATGGTCAAAGGTTTAAAATCGACCCAAGATCAATTGGCGATCTTTGGTTCCCTTATTGTCTTCACAACATATTCTTAGTTTTGAATGAGTGTGTGCACTCGTGCATATGATGTGTGCAAGCCATCATTGTCATCATCGCATCTATTGAGCTATGAAATTGACCCAAGATCCATTTTCAATCAATGGCATGTGTGTGCTTGTGTCTGTCTATGTTTGGGTGTGGGGTTGTGTGCCTTCCTTAGATCTCTTTCATATTTCGAATTGACCTTAGGTCGATTTGAAAACATAAAAATCCATTTCCAGTCATTGCGTTTTTAACTTGGGCCAATTGGAGCAATTGGATTTCATGACTATGAAATCAAAAACCTAAATTAAAACATCGTGAAAATTAAAGAAGGAAGCATGCAACTTAAAAATTCAAAAGTGCTAAATTACAAAGGGTCAAAGGTGGGCTGTGATGCATTGAAACCTAATGTTTTATGGGAGTCGTAAAAGGGGGGAGAGGGGCTAGAGATTAATTTTAAATACGGTGAGGGATAAAATTTCATAAGGGGAAAGGAAAGGAATATTAAATTTTTTTAAAGAGGGGGAGAAAATCCCTACCCTAACTCAACCTATTGAGCCTACCTCCTACCCACCCCTAACTCACCTACCCTTTCTTCATGCCCACCCTATTCCTGATGCCTACCCTAATCTTTTCTTCCTCCTACCAGCTACCTTGTTTGCGCATCACCTCCTTTCCCCTAGCTTGCTTACTGCCTTCCTCCCTCTATCGCCTCCATCCCCCATCACATGCCTGCCTCCCCCTCCCTCCCTCGCTACCCTCCCCCCCTTGGTTTCCCGTGTGGCCCACTCGCATCTTCTACTCGCAAAGCCTCTCCTGCTCCTCCTCTCCGTGGCTCCTATGATGATGAAGACACTATACGAGGCTCCTATGAGGATGACAATGACGTTCGTGGCTCCTAGGATGATGATAATGACACAGAACAAGGGACATGACACAAACAAGCTCATGCACAACCAACGCATGCACACGGTGCGGACAAGCTCTCCGAGCCCTCCGAGCGCACACGACGAGTTGAGTAGATGGCCAGACACAAACATGAGCCACTAGGCATTAGAGGAGAAAATTTGGCCGATTACAGAGAAGACGTATGCAGAAGATGACCTCTTAGGCCTCGTCTTTCGTAGTATTTCATTCACATACAGATTCGTAGGAATTCATTCACACCACACAGAATTGAAAAGAAATTTTAAGCACACCTTCAAAACAAAAAGGATCACCTAATGTCTATCCTCTTTCACAATCTCTCCATTCGCTTCATGATGTCTCTGCTGATCTCTTCACAATCTCTCCCTGTGCATCAGTTAGTGGAAAGATTAAACTTTTCTTGTTGCAAGTGTAGGTTTGATCAAGATCTACAACTGTAAAGAATAGGTTTGCAAGCTTACCTAGAAAGCTGCACAAAACACAAGTACACTACAAGGCACAGGCCGTTTTTTGGACTGAGGTACCAACCTTTTTTACACTAAAAAGTTTTTTTTTGATGGGCGCAAAGGTCGATATTTACGTCGCTATTAACATCGAAAAATAAATGTCGCTATATAAGCGTTGCTATATAGTGACTCTGGTAAATGTTGCTATATAGCAACATTGGTAAAGCGTCGCTATATAGTGACCCTTAACAGAACTTAAAAAAAAACATTAGTGGTACTAAACAGGGCCACATCAAGCCCTGTTTGCCCCACTAATGTCTTTTTTTAGTAATTATAAAAGAATGTTTACATCAATACAAGTGAGATAAAACTCTCAAACCTTGTTTGTTCCAAAATTTCCCTAGTGAAAGGGGTGATACAAATTGCTCAAATGAGCCGAGAGACAGAAGCATATACATTCTAAAGTATATACAACCTTGTTTGTTACAAAATTGTCCTTTTGAAAAGGGTGATACAAAATCGCTCAAACGAGCCGACATGCAAAAGCATATACATGCCGAAGTATATACAAACTACTACTACTACTGCTGCTCATCTGAATCGTCATCGTCATCATTGTGGTCGCACTAGCTTGATCTCTGGCCCTCGTGAGCTACACTTGATCTGTAGCCCTCGTTGAAGCCATGAGCCAAATCCCTTGAGAGTTGCCTCCTCGTTATCACCGCTCACCTCCACTGATGGGACGTTCGAGCTTGCACCCTAAGAGTGAAATCATATTAATTAGAAATTAGATTGGAACTTAAAGAATGAAACAATCTCGGGGGGTTCACTATGTATAAACCCTCCATATCACGTGCGCTCAAGGACTATTTGTAAATTCCCTTATCTGTAAATTTTTCCCTAATAAAATTTACCCTTTTTCTATACAAATCTGTAAATTTTTTCCAAATTTATTTCAAAAACTCCCTTATGTATATTAATTTGTGTAAATTTTAGATATTAAAAATATCCTTTTGTTGAACTCACGTGATAGGGTTACATATGATGACTGACCCCCCCGAGGAAACAATCTAAAGAGTGAGATTACAAGTAGGAGTAGACTTATACCGTGCAAGCAACCACCTCATCCCAATCATTTGTCGCTCCTACTACCTCCATCTTAGTTAACCACGGCCTCGATCCTATGCGAAATGCGTGTCTCACCTCTTTGTATGTGGGAAGGCGACCCATCACAGCTTGCTGTGGGCCCAATTTATGAGAGTTAGATAAAGTGCATGCAATATTGAGACTTACCACCCATGCCTCGAACACCAACCGTGCGCTTGCACCAAAGTGCAAAGCATAGGTCTACGGTGTCCAGGCATCTCCTCGCAGCCCTCCTCTGACTGTCGAACTTTTGGGAATGGTCCTTGTACTACTTTTTCAAAAACTTCTTGTCATCTTTGTCTACCCAGCTAGGTTTAGTAGCCTTCCCCTTTGTGATGGAAGTTCGCAAGGTTGACCTACGATGCTTCAAGACAGAACACATGCTCTCGCATGTAATTGTCATTGAACTCCGAATTTGGGGGGTTAGGGTATTGTCTTTTCAATTCATCGATGACTGTCTCTTCTTTTCGTCACCTTGGTACCGCCAGTCAGTAGCTATGCCGCTCTTGAAGTGGTGGCTCATCAACCGCCTCATGGTGGCCAGCATTGTGGAATAAAAAGGAACTCTAGTTTGTGGTTGTGCCACGTGTCTACTTTATAAACCTTTGGTTTACAATAATCAAAGGTCATAGAATTTGGCAACTGCTTCCTCGGATCCCATTTGTTCTGAATCTTCTTCCTCGAACCTCTCCTTCCCTCTTCTCGAGGATTGAGATATGTATATATATAGGCACCTATAAAATTATCACCTTCTTCTCTCACAAGCTTATCTATAGGCATCACCATAGCCAGGAACCTCCAAGCAATCATCATATCACCTCGCCTTCATCCCAATCTACAGCTTTCCTTCATTGCTTCTTGTTCCTCCCAGATTTTCCTCTTTCTCTATTTCTTGCCAGCATCTTTGTTCCCATATGCTCCATCAATTGCACTGGTTTCTTGTCCTTGATGATCGATCTCTTTCCCCTCCAAGATGGGAATGTCCCCCTTGCCCATAGTTCCATATGTATCGTGTTGGACATAAGCGGCTTCCTTCGGCTCCCTAAACTGTTTGGTGCATCGTCTGACCTTTTGAAAGCAAAGGAGCATCGTCCATCTGTGATTCAGCAAAGCTTTCACTACCCCCCTCTTGCATGCTTGGAATTCCATTTAATTTGGATGTCGAAGACAATTCCAAGTTTGACATCAAGGCATCCACTCGGGATGCTTCGACGGCAATTACATCCCTTGATTCAGTTTGGCATTTGTTTCATCTCTGCATGAACTTATTTTTTACATATGTCCACGATCTTTCTCGCCCTATTTTGGATATCAAGATTTCTGTGGCTGTGCATATTGTTGACGGACTTTCCCATTGAGCAACTCTAGATCCACATCAACCTCTCAAGGGTGCGAAGTTGAACGAGTAGCATATCTTCCGACACTCTTTCCAATCCATCAAGCTCTCATTTTTTCCCGCCTTGCCTTTGTGTGCTTCTTGGAGCCATTTGTTTAGAAGCTGCAAACCCTCGAGTTTAAAAAAGCATGTGAGGCAATCAACCTATTCGATGGCAGCAATGATATTCACAAGCTTTGTTCTTTCCAACACAACATCCATCAATTTTCTCACACTATCATTCTGACCATACTGCATTAGACACAGTAGTCTGTTGACACTTGTTAAATTTCTCACAGTCATGCGAACACCATAGATGAACCCATAGCATTGAATTTCACGATTTTATACTTGCAGGTACAAAATCGGATAGATCATCAATGTTATCTCAATAGATATTAAAGGACAAAAGGTGACAACTGAGATACTCAATCAGGAAAGGTTGTCATTACTGATCGCATGTGACATTTCTACCATCTCTTCTGACAGATGCAAAAGAGGACGCATGACCAGCAACAATGATAACTACTACAAGGCAACCTTGTGGGCTGAAGGAACAAAGAGGGAAACTTTGCAAGCACAGTTCCGAAATAATGTAGAAAGATACTAGTCTCTTCTTGCTTCTTGACTCTATAAACAAGGTAGATACAATATGGTCATATGTGGGTAACTCTGTATAATTTTATTCTGTCATGCAACAAAGCAACATCTTAATCCTAGTAATTGTGATTGGGAGAGTGCAACAAAAATGTAACTTCAAAAGTTTGCTAAAGTAAATTGCTACCCATTCATAAACCAAGTAATTCCCATTGTTCTATTGAAAAGCAAAACTTTGTGCAATCTCTACCAGAGGTATGGCAATGAAATAATTCATAAAGTAGCGAAAGTCCATTGTTCAAAGGGAAGTCAAAATTTTTGGTGCAATCTTTGCGCAAAGAAAAATAGAGGTATGGCACTAAAAGAAGGTTCGTTAATATTTTGATACACACAAACTCAATTATGTCCATCATTATTTTGTTGTCATTGCTTATGGTTGAACGAGTTTACATGTGAATGGTCTTTGATGGAAGCCATCAAATTGCTATGTGCTAAATACGGAGTGCCATGTGTTGTTTCAAAGTGCTGTGAACCCAAGGAAGGGCACGTTCCTTGGTCTTATAATTTTTTCAGAGGAAGCATGCCAACTCTTCCCCTACACCAATGTGTGGTTTATGCTAAATGCAAAGTCCTATGTGCCAAATTCAAATTGTTGTGTGCTATATACAGATTGCTATGTGCCAGTATCAACCCAAGGAAGGGTAGGTTCCTTGGTCTTAAAATTTTTGGAGAGGAAGTGTGCCCACTATCCCCTCGCACAAATGTGTGCTTATGTGCTAAATGTAAAGTACTATAACCCAAATGCAAATTTCTATATGCCGAATTCAAATTTCTATGTGCCAAATTCATATTGCATTATGCTAAATGCAAATTGAAATCCATGGACCCAAGGAAGGGCACGTCCCTTGGTCTTATAAATTTTGGAGAGGAAGTGTCCCAACTCTGTTCCCATACAAGTTTGTGGTTATTTGGCTAATGCAAAGTACTATGTGCTAAATGCAAAGTGCTATGTGTTGAATGCAAAGTGCTATGTGTGCTGAATGCGAAGTGCTATGTGCCAGATTCAAATTGTTATGTGCTAAATTCAATTTTTTAAAAATATGACTTAACTGCTATGTACTAAATGCAAAGTGCTATATGCCAAATTCAAATTGCTACATGCTATATGCAAAATGCTATGTGCTAAATGCAAACTGATATGAACCCAAGGAAGGGCACGTTCCTTGGTCTTATAATATTTGGAGAGAAAGTGTGCCAACTCTCCCCCCACATGCTACGTGTGGTTATGTGCTAAATGCAAAATACTATGTGCAAAATGCAAAGTACTATGTGCAAAATGCAAAGTTCTATGTGCAAAATTCAAATTGCTAAGTGCTAAATTGAAACTGCTTTGTGCTAAGTGCAAGTTGAAATGAACCCAAGGAAGGGCACGTTTCTTGGTCTTATAATTTTTGGAGAGGAAGTGTGTCAACTCTCCCGCCACACATATGTGTGGTTATGAGTTAAATGCAAAGTATTATGTGCAAAATGCAAAGTGATATGTGCAAAATGCAAAGAGCTATTAACCAAATTCAAATTGCTATATGCTAAATTGAAATTTCTAAAAGCAAAGTGCTATGTTAAATTCAAATTGGTATGTGCTAAACTCAAATTGATTTGTTTTGAATGCAAATTGAAAAACGTTGGGAGTGTTGAATGTCTAAGGGAGTGAGCCCAATGCATGTCCACCACACACTCCATCGATGGAGCTAGGATAGGCAAGGGGAATAAGTGCATGCTTGTCACATCCTCATAGGTTGCACAGGGTATGAGTTTCACAAGTGAGAGTGATGATACATCCTCGAAGGTCGAGGGATCTGAGAACCCCAAGAAAGGTGATGCCCCTACTTTTCCATCATATGCAGCGATTCTACCATCCAAATATCATCTTGGCTTTTCCCTGTTGGAAGCAAATGAGGCCATGAAGCTGCTACATGCTGAAATATCGCACCAAGCTAAGGCAATGGATAACAAAGCCTGGTATGAAATGGGTAAAAAACATTCAAGGTGTTGTGAGATCTAGTTGGAGGCCATCATGCTAGAGATGGAGCGCCTAGCTTGAGGTAGGGTCTACCTCTTCTTCACAAGATATATCCCATCATTGGAGGACATGCACCAATTTCTCATGTTCGAATGTGATGTGCTCCATGACGCGTACTCTATGAAATTTCTTGGGAAGGGCTTCTTTCTCATTGGATGTCTTTGAAACTTTACGTAATGATCTAATTGGAAGCCTCTCATGTTTTCTAGTGTTGCAGTGTTGGCGATACCATGGAGCTCCTCCTTCTTTGTAAATGAGTTTCTCTACCATGACTGCCCCATCTAGGTGGAGTTCCCCATGCTCCCTGCATGGCTAGGGGTTTCTCTCAAAAATTTGGCCACGTCTCTTGGAAGAGTTCTATATATTCCTCCCTCGTCAAGAGCCTTGTTTGGTAGGAAAAGGGCATGGATCCTATGGGATCGTATGCAAGAGACATCAAACATTATTGAAGCTCGTTTTCTAGATGGTCTTGCTCTCTCGATGTATGTTAAGTAAATTTCAGATATTTTCTTGATGCTTGTTTTGTCTACAGAAAAATTGGACACTTTGCAAGATCTTGCCGAGAAAAGCTGGCAAATATAGCCCTGGCAGGGGGGAAAAGGATTGACTTGGACCCAGAATTAAAGGACAATGGAAATGATCTATCTAGCTCCCTGAAAGATTTCGCATAAGCCCCTACATCCCCAGAGTTGTCTGCAGATGTCTCCTCTGACAAGATCACTAAAGTTGTGCCACTACACGGCATAGGCCCTTTCCGACGGAAATACCGACCTTTTTTACACTAAAAAGTTTTTGTTTGACGAGCGCAAAAACGTCGAAAAAGAATGGCCTATATAAGCATCGCTATATAGCGACAATAATAAATGTTGCTATATAGCAACACTAGTAAACGTTGCTATATAGCGACGATTAACAGAAGCTTTAAAAAAACATTAGTGGAGCTAAATAGGGCCATAGCAAGCCCTGTTTTACCCCACTAATGTTTTTTTAAAAGTAATTCAAAAGAATGTTTTTTGTTACAAAATTTCTTTTGTGAAAAGGGTGATACAAAATTGCTCAAACGAGCCGAGCGACAGAAGCATATACATGTCAAAAATATACAACATTGTTTGTTACAATATTACCCTTTCGAAAGAGAGGAGAAAAGAAGAAAAGAGGGGAAAAAAGAGAAAAAGAAGAGAAAAGAAAATGAAAGAGAGGAAATAAGAGAGGGAAAAAGAAGAGAAAGAAGAGAAAGGAAGAGGGAAAAAGAGAAGGAAAAAACAGAGGGGAAAAGCAATGATCATATGCTCATGAATAAGCATAAGCATATGAGCATAAGCATAGGCAAATGTATATGCTTATGAAAAGAATAGAAGAGAGGATGAAAGAGAGGAAATAAGAGAGGGGAAAAGAAGAGAAGAGAAATGAAGATGAGAAAAGAGAAGGAAAAAAGAAAGGGGAAAAGCATATGAGCATATGAGCATATGCTCATGCATAAGCATAAGCATATGAGCATAAGCATAGGCAAATGCATATGCTTATGAAAAGAAGAGAAAAGAGGATGAAAGAGAGGAAATAAGAGAAGGGAAAAGAAGATAAGGAAGAGGAAGGAAGAGGGGGGAAAAGAATGAAAAAAGAGAGGGCAAAAGAAGAAAAGAGAGGAAAAAAGAGAATGCATAAGCATAGGCAAATGCATATGCTTATGAAAAGAGGACAAAAGATGATGAAAGAGAGGAAATAAGAGAGGGGAAAAGAAGATAAGGAAGAGGGAAAAAGAGAAAAAAAATAGAGAGGGGAAAAGCATATGAGCATATGAGCATATGCTCATGCATAAGCATAAGCATATGAGCATAAGCATAGGCAAATGCATATGCTTATGAAAAGAAGAGAAAAGAGGATGAAAGAGAGGAAATAAGAGAAGGGAAAAGAAGAGAAGGAAGAGGAAGGAAGAGGGGAAAAGAGAATGAAAAAAGAGAGGGGAAAAGAAGAAAAGAGAGGAAGAAGAGGAAATAGGAGAGGGAGGGAAAGAGGGGGGAAAGAGGGAGGAAAAGAGGAAAAGAGGAAAAGAGGGAAAGAAGAGGGAACAAGAGAAGAGAGGGGAAGAAAGGGTTCCTACGCCCATCACTGCAACTAGCGCTAGTTGCAGGCCAATGCAAATAACGAAAACAAAGACACTTGCTAGGATTTAGACACCCTTTTGCTTCATCAATCCTAGCTAAGGCCATCTTTAACTTCTCCATGTGATCTATGCACCGAGAATAAATGCAAAAATCATCCAAAAACACCCTTATGAACTTTCCCAAGTAAGGCTCGAGCACTAGACTCATGAACCTTTGAAATGTAGCTGTGCATTGGTCAACCCAAAAGGCATCACTCTGCAAGCAAAAACTCCCCAAGGTGTGACAAATGATGTTTTTTTTAAATCTACCTCCCGAATATGAATTTGAAAGTACCTAGAATACCCATCACATACAAAATACATCTCATGCCCTGCCACTTGGTCTAGTATTTCATCTTGGAATGGCAAAGGAAAATGATCCCTCTTAGTGCATGCATTCAAAGGACAGAAGTCCACACAAACCCACTAGTTATTTTCTTTCTTTGGTGTGACAACTACAAGAGATATCCATTCTAAATCATCAACAGGAAAGATGAATCCCGCCTCAAGTAGTTGTGTTACCTCTGTCTTTAGTGCCTCAGCTTGGATCACCCCCAATCGCCTTAAGCGTTGCACAACTGGCTTGCTTTTTGGCTTTAACTCAATCTCGTGCTCCACAAGAGAGACTGGTCGAACCTGTGAATAGCTTGCTGCAAAGAGATATGGAAAATCATCTAGCATATCCAAGTACTGGAGCTTCTCACTACGTGATGGAGAATCACCAAGAAGCTCTTCATTGCGTTGGCGTTGTTTAGTGTGCTCCACATCCTCCACATGAAGTGTCTCTACAGGATCTTCTTATACCACCACCTTATTCCCTCCTGACTCATCTCGATCAGGACCAAGACAAAGACCAAAGGCCACTCCTTCCACCTCACCCTCTGAGCTGGACTCCTCAGAGCTACACCCTGTCTCTTCTTCTTTATCAGTTACGAACTTTATGATGTTGAAGACTCCTCCTTGACAACTTTCTTTTTGTGGCTTCTAATGTTATAGCGCACCTCCTTATCATTTCCTTGCAAAATCAATTCTCCAGTATCCCACTTTTGAACACCCTTCACCTTGCGTAGCCAAGGCCTTTCCAAAATCAATGGATAGGCACGTGCATCTGGCTTGGTAGGGATCACTTGAAAAGTAGTCGACACAGAAATTCCACATACATCCACTTCTAGATTGTTCACAACTCCCAAGATCTTAACCCTAGTGTTGTCATCCAATTTGATGCGATAAGGAGAGGTAGTACTAAAGTATTTTAAATCAGCATTTATCATGGTCTTCTCACTCATGACATTAATTGATGCACCTCCATCAATGTACACATTAGAAATCACTTGACCATCAATGATCACATCAACCATAGGTACATCATCACCAGCATCTATATCTACCTTTTTAACAACAGGAATGGCACTTTTCTTCTTTTTCTTTTTTGACACTCTTGCACTTGCTAGCTTTCCACATTCCTTCCGTAGTTTTGGAGACAAAGCAAGTAATTGACCAAAGGTGATATGAGCTTCCTTTTCTTTAAGGTCGGACAACAAGTCATAGCTTCCAATTCCTTGCCCTAAAGGAAAGTATGACTGGCTAATTCTCCTTCTAGATGCCTTCTTTTTCTTAATACGGTGTTCCTCTTCCTAATGTTCCTCATCTACTTCTTCCTTGCTTTCTTCTTCTTCTTTTGCTTTACCACGCTCCCGTTTAGCCATCATTACCTCTCTTTCCTCATCCCCTGAAGAAGCTTTTAACAAAGATACTTGTTTTTCTTCTTTCTTTCTCAATCTAGGACACTCGGAGCGATAGTGACCTTTTTCATTACATTCATAGCAAGTGACCCCACTCTTATCTCGAGGCCTATCTTCACTCTTTGGTGCTCTAGGTTGTCAAATGCAATTTCAAATCAGCAAACTCTGCCATCAATTGGGAGATATTATGATCTATCTCAGAGGACTTTGGTACCTGAGGAGTGCCCATTACCTCCACCTTAGAATTTGAAGCTGTTGAAGACACAAAACAGGTTCGATCTTTAGAGAAGCTTCTTTCTTGGTCACAGTGCGAAGTGCCTCCACATATGTTGTTGGATCTTTACTCATTACTTTTGAGTGAAGACAAGGCTCCAAAGCCATAACAAATTTGGTCATCTTTACGTGCTCCATCCCTGAGAGACTTTGAGGGGTCGATGATGTAGATGCCATAGCTCGCAAAGCTACCTTTTCATACTTTGTCCATAAAGTTTCATATCGAATTTCCAATGCAGAGACCATCTCACC
The DNA here is from genome assembly GCF_047967505.1 of Dipteris shenzhenensis. NCBI lineage: Eukaryota > Viridiplantae > Streptophyta > Polypodiopsida > Gleicheniales > Dipteridaceae > Dipteris > Dipteris shenzhenensis. The sequence continues at coordinate 34,950,143 of NC_141626.1, forward strand.
CTCTCCTTGATAGAACCGGTCCAACTGCAACATCAAAGCATTTGGCGACTTCACTGCCCCAAATCTCTGCTTCATTGTAGCCACCACTTGGTTCCAGTCCTCCTTGGTAGAGTCCGGCAAGGCCTCATGCCAACTTAAGGCTACACCTTCAAGAAAATCATGTAAAATCTCTGCTCGATCCTTCATGGACCATCTAGAAAGCCGGCATCCTCGAACAAAATCCCAAAGATAAGACTTCGGGTCTTCCCCTTGGGTCCCTCAAAACATTGGAATCTTCACCATGATGAAACACAAAAAGAAAACACCAAGATCTAATTAATATCCCAAACAAGATCCAAACAAGATCCCACAGAGCCTTAGTATACCAAGACTCAGGGGGGTCACTACGTATAAACCCTCTATATCACGTGCGTTCAAGGCCTATATTTAAAATCCCTTATCTGTAAATTTTTTCATTAATAAAATGTACCCCTTTTCTATACAAATTTGTAAATTTTTTCCAAAACTATTTTAAATAGTCCCTTATGTATATTTATTTCTGTAAATTTTAGGAATAAAAAATATCCTTCTGTTGAACTCACGTGATAGGGTTACATATGATGAGTGACCCCCAAGTACCAAGACCAACTTATTATGCATAACCACTTGTTGAAAACCCTCCACAATGTGATCCTCAACGAAATCTTCAAAAATAAGTGACCAACCAGCACCATGAAAACATTGTGTATACATGCATTCAAGAATCACCCTTGTCACAATTGGAAGTGCACATAACAACTTCAAGATATTGTACTCTTCATCATTTGTATAGCTAAAGAAGTGGAAAGCATTGAGAATCACCACTCCATTGTTATAGTCAAAAACTACCCAAAGACTCAACTCTTCTGCACACCAAGCTACTAGTGCATTAAACAATCCCTAATCTATCATTGTGTCTGCTACCGGTGTTGTCGATTCACCAACATATTCAAGAGTGCAAACATAAAGGATATGATCATAATGGGCGTGCGAATAGCTTGAGCATCACCTTCACAATCTTCTAGTTCTCTTAAATGGGCTACAATCTCTTCTAACGGAGTTCTTCCAGGCATCTTCTTTATCACATAGGAAAACACATGCCTATACTAGGCATAACATGCAATCAAGTACACCCAAGACCATTTAGTAAGGTGGGATGAATCCAATACCAAACATACCCGGCGTCTCCACCAAAAGATCTGACATGAAGTTGGGGGTAATAAACTTCACGCACCTCTTCACTTCCTACTGCTTTTGAATTGAGTGACAAAGATATTTATCATTGAGAAAGGGACATTAAAAAGAAGCTTTTATGCCAAGATACCACACCATACTATCCTCCCTTAGATGAGGATGAAGATGGTAACATCCCAACACTCTCCAAACTATCATTAGACACAGAGGCCTATAAATTTCAATAGAGACATGATACCAAAGATTCAAACATATACAAAGATGCACCTTGAGATGGGCTTCACGCTGATATACATTTTGTAAGAAACAAAGAAGCAGCTAGAAAGTTATGGGTAGTTTACTAGATGGGGGTAAAAATTGTTATGAAAACAGACTCAGATTTGCATTGATATATATTTCGTAAGAAACAAAGAAGTGGCCAAAAAGTTATGGGCAGTTTACTAGACGGGGGTAAAAACTGTCATGAAAACAGACTATCAAACACAGAGACTCATAACTTTCTAATGTAATATCTTATTCACAATATAACAACACAAAGACATGCGTCTTGAAGAGAGCTTCATGCTGATATAAGTTTCATCAAAATCGGACTAACGAACGGAAAGTTATGAGCAAAACACTAACAGGGGGTTAAACTGTCATGAAAACTGCCCTCCACCCATGCTAATTTCGCCTGAGCAGGATGCTCTCTCAAGACTCCACCTTCATCAACGATCCACTACTCATAGACTTTGCCTAGAATAGGGTAAGTAACTCCCTTGGTCGCTCGGGAAATGGATGGACCATGTCTGTGCAATGAGCGGTCGAATAGAAAGAACTTTTAAGACTTTGAAAGGAAGAGAAGGGAAGAGAGACTCAAGAGGTTTCATACGTACAAGAGGAAGCGGAAGCTCCAAACTTCTATTAACTAGAAAAGAAAATGAGGCATGAGGCTAGACGCTAGACATGGTGACACTCGAGGGCCATGGAGGAAAAGGGAACGTGAGGGGAGAAGAATTAACATAGGTGGGGAAAAGGGATTAAGAGGGATGGGAATGAATAGGGGGACTATGGCACAAGCAGGAAGGAAGAGGGGGAAGAGGAGTATGTACATGATGGGAGGTGGAATGTAGAGATGGAGACATCAAGGGAAGAGAGTCATGCTTTATTTGAAAGGAAGGATGGGGGGAAATCAAAGTACTAGCTAGGTGGCTTTACAAGAATGATTGTGTTACATCAAGGAATAGCCCCCTCCTTTTATAGCCAAGAGAGGGGGTCTCTCCCAATCAATGCATCCTCCCACATGCATGGTGTGTGTGGAAAAGTCTCCCATGTGAGCTACGTGGGTATGCCCTCTCAATTGTGTGCGACAACCCTTTGCCTCATTTTTCCACATAAATCAAACCCCATATCCCAAGTCTAAGATATTCCCTTGGTCTTCTCCCAATTTTATAATACGTTCAAACATCTAGGAGGACAAGTGGAGGGTTGGCACAAGAAGTCTTGCCACCTCATCCTACTTTTTCCATTATTTAACTTGCATTCTTGGACTATCTACACCCCCCCCACATGGGCCTATCCTACATGGAGGGAATAATCCAATATAATATCCATCTCCACCTATTTTGTTTCCATAAGGGAGTTCTAAGTACCATGCAAGAGATGTGGGTACTTGAGGACAAGCGCATAGAGCTTGTCAAGGTTCATACAGATGATAACCCTGCAGATATGCTAACGAAGAGTGTGGGCTTATGCTATAGCTCGGAAGAGTGATGTGTTCCAGGTATTTCAGAAATGGTTGGCCTTGGTTGAGAATCAGTCAGGTAGAATGCTTAAATGCCTACGGACTGACAATGGTGGAGAGTATCTCTCTCATGACTTTCAGCATTTCTGTGATACTCGTGGGATTAAGAGGGAGCTTACATCCCCTCGTACTCCAGAGCAAAATCCAGTTGCAGAAAAGATGAACCGTACCATTCAAGAAAGGTTGCAATGCATGCTTTCCAATGCAAGTCTTTCTGGTGGTTTTTGGGCTGAGGCAATGAAGACTGCACTGCATGTGATCAATAGATCACCTAGCAAGAGTTTGGATGGTGGTATTCCTGAAGAGGCATGGAGTGGAAAGAAGCCCTCTTACTCTCATTTACGTATATTTGGGTGTGAGGCATATGCACATGTGCCAAAAGAGCTTCGAAAGAAGCTAGATCCTAAGTCTAGGAAATGCATCTTTCTAGGTTATGGTGAAAGTGGAGAGATGGGCTATCGTCTCTGGGATCTAGAAGCAAAGAAGATCATACGCAGCCATGATGTGGTCTTCAATGAGAAGAAGATGCATAAGGCACCCATGAGGGATGTGGAAATGAGGAGAATCACTTTCCAGGATGTGAATCCACCTGCCTATGTTGATAGACAGCAAGCTGTCCATGCACCAAATGTGCAAGAAATGGTACAACCAAGTAATCCCACAGGTATACAATCAAGGGTAGATGATGGATCATCTATTGGTGGAAATGATGAGCCAAATGTGGCTGATATGCAGGTGGGACAGCAAGCTGAAATGCCCTTGAGAAGATCATCTAGAGTGTCTAGACCGCCTGATAGGTTCGTTCCAGGGGTAGACTATGTGATGCTTACTGATTGCGGGGAGCCTTCTTGCTATAGAGAGGCTATGATGCGTGAGGATCAACGCAAGTGGGAGTATGCTATGCAATCAGAGATGAGTTCACTTATGAAGAATAAGACTTGGGACTTGGTTTCTTTGCCACATGGAAAGAAAGCATTGCCATGTAAATGGGTCTACAAAATGAAGGTCACAGGTGATGATGTGCCTAGGTACAAGGCCCGTTTGGTTGCTAAAGGGTTCAAGCAAGAGAAGGGTGTGGACTTTGATGAGATATTCTCTCCGGTTGTGAAGATGACCACACTTAGATGCATGCTTGGACTAGTGGCAGTAGAGGATATGGAGCTTATGCAAATGGATGTCAAGACAGCTTTCTTGCATGGGGATTTGCATGAGGACATTTACATGGTGCAGCCGGAAGGCTTTGAAGAAAAGGGCAAAGAGCATTTAGTTTGCAAGCTGAAAAAGAGTCTCTATGGTCTTAAGCAAGCACCTAGAGAATGGTATCAGAAGTTTGATGCTTTCATTCGGTCCCAGGGTTTTAGAAGGAGTGAAATTGATCACTGCCTCTACACTAAAAGGGCTAAGGATAGTAGCCTGATAATCCTGGCACTATATGTGGATGATATGCTATTGGCTAGCAAGAATACTTATGAGCTAGATGCATTAAAGGCCAAGTTGCATGAGGCCTTTGATATGAAGGATTTGGGATTTGCAGGTCATATTCTTGGTATGCGCATCACGCGTGATCGGAGTAGGAAACTCCTTTGGCTTTCACAAAAAGAGTATGTTACAAAAGTATTACAGCGTTTCAATATGGAGGGGGGGAAGGCAGTGAGTACTCCATTGCCTCCATATGTGAAATTGAGTCATACAGATAGTCCCAAATCAGATGAGGAGAGGGCCATGATGGCCAAGGTTCCTTATGCATCAGCAGTTGGGAGTCTTATGTATGCTATGATAGCTACTAGACCAGACATTGCATTTGCAGTGGGAGTTGTTAGCCGGTATATGGCTAATCCAGGAAAGAGGCATTGGGAGGCAGTTAAGTGCATCATGAGGTACATGAAGGGTACCAAGGAGATGTGCATTTGCTTTGGTAAAGGAGACATGCGTGTACTTGGGTACACAGATTCAGACTATGCAGGGCATGTGGATAGTAGGAGATCCACTTCTGGTTATGTGTTCACCTTTGCAGGTGGTGCAGTGTCATGGATATCTCGTGCACAGAAGTGCGTGGCTTTGTCTACCACAGAGGCTGAGTATGTTGCAGCCACAGAGGGTTGCAAGGAGGCTATATGGCTTGATCGGCTAGTGGGAGATTTGGGGATTCATACAGGTGTACCGACATTGCATAGTGATTCCATGAGTGCTATTCAGCTAGCACGGAATCCGGTCTTTCATGCAAAGACCAAACACATTGAGGTCAGGTACCATTTCATCAGGGAGGTACTTGAGGACAAGCGCATAGAGCTTGTCAAGGTTCATACAGATGATAACCCTGCAGATATGCTGACGAAGAGTCTACCTAGTCAGCGGTTTGAGTATTGTCGTGTATTGATGGGCATTGGATAGTATGCTCACTGGTTGTTCTCCCTTAAAGGCACATTGTCCTTTAAGTGGGAGGTTGTGGGGGTTAAAGGTCACTGTGCCTTAACCCCAGTTATGTACAATACTCAAACATATATATAAATGAATGAAAAAGAAGATTAGGGTGGTTCTGCACCCACCAAACTTGTGTGGATCTCTGTCTCTCTCTCTCCTTCTTCCGTTCTTGCTTCCGTTGAGAGCACTCTCAAAATCATATTCTTGTAAAACTGCCAACCATTTTGCCAATCAGCCCATGGGATTTGGTGATTGAAGAACCTACTTTGTAAAACCATTGCTAGAGATTATAATGAAGGACTTTCCAGCCACATAATTCTTTTTCTCAATGCAGTACACCAAAGACAAGGCATGCTTGTCGGCCTCAGAGTAGCGTCGTTCAATTTCGAGCAATTGTCGAGAAGCCAATCAAATGGGATACATGAGCTGATCCTCCCCTTGCTGGAGAAGAATACCCGCCAGAGTGTGTTCACCAAACCCAAGATTGATATAGAAAGTCTTTGACCAATTAGGATTGCATAGAATGGGTGCTGAAGCCAGAGCACTCTTGATTTGTACAAACCCATGATCACAATCCTCATCCCAAGAGAAATCAACTCCATCTTTTAATAGCATAGTCATGGGTCATGTCAAAGCAACATATTGATCAATGAAGCGGTGATAGTATCCTGCAAGATTGACAAATGAGCGTACCTGACGTTTGGTTGTTGGTGGGGAGAGCTTGAGGATAGCTTCTACCTTCTCGGGGTCAGGCTTGATGCCCTCTGATGAGACAATATGTCCTAGTAACCTCCCTTGAGTGGCTCCAATGGTGCATTTCTCAGGGTTGAGACTTCCATTTGCATAATTGACCCTTTGGAAGGTTAACCTAACCTTCGTGACATGCTTCTTACGTGCCAAGAATATACAGAAATCATCTAAAAACACCTCCAAGAAATCCCCCAAATATGGAGCAAACACCATCTTCATAAATCTTTGAAAGGTAGCAAGAGCATTGGTGAGGCCAAATGGCATTACTTTGAATGCAAATGTCCCCCAGGGTGTGGCAAATGTGGTTTTAAGCACATCCTCCTCGGCAATTCTGATTTGATAAAACCTAGAGTGACCATCACAGAAAGTATACATCTCATGACCACTTACCTTCTCAAGAAATGAGGTCTTGAAAGGGCAGAGGATGATGGTCCCTCTTGGTGGGTGCATTGAGTTTCTTATAATCGATGCAAACCCGCCACTTGTTGTTTTTCTTTGGAGTGACTACCAGTGGTGAAACCCATTCAGTATTGTGAACCGGAACAATAAACCCAGCTTCTACAAGTTTTTGCAACTCTGAGCGCAAAGCATCAGTCTGTAGGGGTCCTAATCTCTAATACTTCTGAGCCACTGGCTTCGCATCAGGCTTCAACTCTATCTTGTGTTCTATGGCAGTCACATGGCGAAGGTGGTGGTAGATAGTTATGAAGGGGTTAGGGAAATCTTTGAACATTTCTAGGAACTCGTCTTTCTCACTCAGAGTGAGGTTTAGAGAAAGCATAGATTTAAGCTGTTGAGGACTAGCTATTACCTTTTCTATGGGTGGCGGGGTCGGAGACACCCCCATCATGTAAACTTCCTCCTGTGAGGACTCCCCCCCGTCTGATTCTTCCATTGATTCAGACACCAAGGATGAGAGAGTATCACTGTCTTGCTCCTCTTCTTCATTTGGTTCAATGGCACCTGGTTGCACCGGGATCTTCTCCTTTGAAGCACCAAAAGACATGTGTCGTGTCTTCCAATAGCTGACTTTACCACTCTTTCTCAACCACGATCTCCCGAGTATGGTTGGGTAATAACTCCTGCCTGTATCTTCAATGTCCACTACATAGAAGTTAACGGTGGTGGTCAACCCATTGATAGTGATGGGCAAATCCTCAATGACTCCCAGGGTGGCGAGTCGTTGACCATCTACTACCTTGATTTGAGTGGAGGAACACCTTGTGCATTTACCATGATATTACATATAGCTCCCCCATCAACACACACACTTTTGACATGGTAGTTATCTATGATGACATCTACTGTATGCGGGTGCCGATCAACTTCTTCAGAGATAGAAGAAATCTCTCATACCTTTTCCTTTTTCTTGCTCCTCTTGTTGAGGGCCCTTGCTACAGCTCACGTCTCACCTTAGGGCTTAATGCTATTAGTTGAGGAAGCGTGATCTGCTCAAAGGATCTGCTCAAAGATCGATGAGCAAGGTCCTGAACGACCAAATAGTCTTCTTGCCCTGAGCTGATAGGGAAATCCGAGGGCAACCACTTACTCCTGTGAGATCTTTTAGTCTTCTCTGTTGGTGGGTCTGCCATCTCAGCATCTGAGGCCTCTGAGAAGGACACCTTCTTCCTGGGGTGGCCCGGTCCACGGTTTGGAGAGGGGTCCGAGGTGGTATAACTTCTCTTCTCGAGGTCAAGGACCTCTACGTCAGAATCCTCGGTGCCTGATTCACTTAGACAATTCACCCTCGGGATGTTGGGACACTCGGTGCGATAATGACCCTTCCTGTGGCACTCATAGCATACAGCATTGACATGTTCTCTTGGAGGGCGATTGGCTTGATTTCTGATGCCCATCTCAAGACGAAGATCATTCATAGCTTTGGCTAGGTCATTACTCCAGGTTCTTTAGCAGGAGGGGCTGGGGGAGTAGGAAAGAGGGGGGCTCATGGGCGAGGTTGGGGAAATATTCCAGGCGGAGGGTGAGGATATACACCTTGAGGAGGGTAAGCATCTAAGGGAGGACCATACATTTGAGGTGGAGGCGGTGGATACATCCCTGATGGGGGGTGGTGGTATGCCCCTGAGTTGGACCCCCCAGGTTGTTGCAAGAATTGAGGGGGTTGCGGAGGGACAACCGTCTTCTTTGAAGCGGGGTCAGATTGAACTTTATCAAACTTTTGAGCAATCTCTTGTGCTCGCACCATGGTCTCTGGATTCTCCCATTTAAGCTTGAGGCAGAATTCATCACTTGCTCTTGCTACAAGGTAGCCCAACACATGCTCAGTCATTCCAGCTCGAAATCCGGCATTGTCCTCCTGCATGGCAATTAAATGGTCCATGAGCATGGCCGCTCGATCCACATATTGACCCGCCGTCTCTCCTTCTGATTGCTTCAAGTTTGCCACTTGTAGGTACACATTCTCTGGCTCCTCTTCTTTGCTGAAATACTCCATCATAGCTGCTGTCAACCTTGGCCAGCTTTGGCAGACATCTTTGGCCTACTTCTCATACCACACTTGAGCCAAACCCTCTAGAAATGTGGGAAGAACCAACAGCCATCTATCTTCAGTAAGAAAGTTGAGAGAAACACAACGGCGCTTGAAGCCCATAAGATACTCATTTGGATTTTATTCAACCCGACCACAGAATATGGGAATGTCAGCCATGCTTGGAAAATGAAAAAGAGAGAGACGAAATGAGGCTTATCTATTGGCAAACAATGGAAAGAGGTAGCTTGAACTGAAAATCGGGTAAGATACATCCACAAATCACACATAGGCAGGGTAGGGTGTGACTAGTGTATTGTGAAACACTATACGGGAAGAATCTTTAGCATAGAATAGATCATAAACAATTTTAAAAGGACCAACCCTCATGATATTTCATCCATCTTTATAAGCAAGGGTTAGAGACGTGGCGCTGCATGAGGTTGTTCATCAAGGCAAACAAGAGAGGATTACCAGAATTCGAGCGATTGCGTTCGAGCGAGGCGACGGTTCAAGTGAGGAATTTCATAAATTTTGACATTCTAATGTGATGTTTTATGTTCAAAAAGTAGCATGCATTGCTTACTTTTACGGTTGTTCTCCTACCCATGATATTGTGTGAGTAATCAATTGTCTTATAGACAAAACAATTTCTGAAAATATTTGGCAATGTTTTTCAAGGGTCAATGACGGAGGGGTGGAAGAAAGGGGTCAAAGTATGTGTTTTTCTTGTGCGATTTCCATTTTCAAGGCAAAAAAATAATGGGAGGAGGATTCTCCCTAGAGGCCGCGATATCGCGGCCTCTTGGGAGGCTCCTCTTGCCAATTTTATTTGGGCCATAACTTAGTCAATCGGACTCCAAATATGGTCATGTTTGTAGTCAAAACGATCGGAATGATATGAATGAATACATTTATCATGTTAAAGTGTCAAAATTCTATATATTTAGAAATTTTATACTTATCTTTGTTTCATGAGAGCTGGACCTTATCAAACTCTATATTTAATTATGACCATCGATTTTTCTCATTTAGAGTTTGGGTCCTTAGTTTCCTCCCTCCATCCTAGAGGTGTATACATGGTCAAGGACATATAAAGGTGATCTATATTTAGTTAGCATCATCATGGTCATAAGGTGATCAATAATTTATTAGTTCCATAGTTTAAACATTTTATTCATGTGATCTTTTTGTGTACAAAATGGATCAAATCATGTCGGTAGCATAAAAATCGATGAGCTACAAATAGCTGTTTGTGAGGGATGTTGCTAGGAGGAGCTTCTATATCATCGGTAGGACTATTGTTGCCATGTATGTAACTCCATAAAATAAAGAAACCCCTTCAACTCACATACTACCTTACATAATTCTGAGTGATCACCTCGAGGTGTAGACGTTGTAGCATTTCCCCTTTTGTATCTATTGAATGATTGCTAACTTGCATGTATTTATTATTTATCGAATAATAGGTTTTCTCTTTGTATGTTGCCAAGAATTTTCCCTTTGGTATTCATTTAATGATTGCTGACTTGCATGGATTTATGAGTTATCCAATAGTAAGTTTAATCTTTGTAAGTTGCCAAGAATCGTACAAAAGATAATTAAAAACAATCTATATTAGTGTCATGTAGATTCAACCATTTTTAGTAAAAATTTATTGCCCCTATAGGTTTAGACAAAGTTCCTCATAAGCATCGCTCGAACTTTGAGCTCGCTCAAACGCAGTTGCTCGATGTTTTGACTTACCCACCAAAGACAAATGTCAATAGTTGGAGAGCTTGCACATCACCTTCAGCTTCTTCCAGTTCTTGTAGTCGCCATGCTATTTCTTCAAGGGGTGTGCAGTCTGGCATCGTTCTTTTGAGCAATGTTCTTAAGGACCTTTCTGATGATGTTCCGAAGTCGGTAAACTTGTATCAAATATGCACAACACGTAGTTTCATGATGACCACAACTTTTGCATTCCTTACAAATGATCACCCTCATTCATGGCTTGCAGCTTTGTTGGGGCGGTGCTTCCACTCGCTTCATGCGTGATTGAAGTACAAGCTTCTCATGCCAAGAAATCAGCAACTACATTTTGAGCTCGAGGGATATGCTGAATTTTGACCTCTTCAAATTGTTGGCAAAGTTCCAATGCTTGTTGATGTCGTGGAACCAAGCCTTCACTCCGCACCTTCCACCTTCCACTAACTTGTTCACACACGAGTTGAGAATCTCCTTGCACCTCAAGTTTCTTGATGCGATGTTCTTGCACCTTTTGTATCCCAAAAATGGGTTTCAAGTACTCAGCTTGGTTGCAAGTACTTGCAGGTGCAGACTTGCTATAACAATACACTTTACCGCCCAGTGAAGTGAGCTTCACACCCACACCAGCAGCCTTGGTCGAAGGTTTGTATGCTCTGTCAAATTGAAGGAGCCAAGATGTCATCACACCAAGACTAAAATCCGGACATCCCAAGTTCTTGGTATTCCAAGATAGGTAGAAGGAGAGGGTGGGGAGAATTCAATACTTGAGCAAGACAACACCAAATAAACTTGCAATCCTTTGTTGATAGTTTATCTTTAGACAAAAAAGAATTACAATTGGAAGCTCAAAATGTGGCACAAAGGGTTGATTAGGTACAAAGGGATTCCTTGGTCGAAACATTACCAAATAGCCGAGCCCTAAAAACCTTTGTAGTGAGGTCGAGAAGAAATCATTCAAGGTGAGCTTATCCATCGGGATTAATAAGCAGATGCACCAAATCTCCCCCCAACCTTGGGGAACATCCCACCCTTCAAAGAATTTCACCCTTTTAATTACCTCCGATGCAACAAGTAGCTCGATCACCGCACAATGAGTAGAATTGAAATCAAAGTCCTCCCAGTGTATCACTAGTTCTTCACCTTCAATCATCCATGGTGTATCATCCCACCCGTCATCTCCTTGAGCAATGCATTGTACAATCAGTTGTTGAAGATTGACATGAAGATCAAGAAAGAGATCTCACCAATTGGTAGCCGTAATGAGCGGAGGACCAAGCACCAAATCCTTGAACCTGTCGAGAAGTGAGATAAATATCCACCCTCTCATGTGGTGTGCATCCAAGGAGTGAACTTGAAAGAGTTTAAAATCTGCAATCTAGTGTGAGAAATGAATAGAGTACATGAAATGAAGTACTTTTGCTTTTTACAGCAAGAGGAAACTCCTTATGGTTAGAGAGTTACAGTTCATGACATTTCAACATATAAGCAATTTCATTACACTTTCATCACTTCCTGTTTGCTGGCCCATTGGTAAGTCTTTCTTTTGTGAATGGGGAGGTCTTGGGTTCAATTCCCACTCCTTAATAAAAAGAGAGGAGAGGAGAGGAGAAGAGAAGAGAAGGAGAAGAAGATAGAGGGGAGGGCGCAAGGTCTATTGCAGATGCGCAGGAGTAGTTTTGTGCGATGGTTGACCAGAAGACACGTGGCATCGCACAGAAGATGCACAGGAGTAGTTTTGCAGGTGCAATCGACCAGAAGATGTGTGGCACCGCATATAAGATGCGCAGGAACCCAGACGATGTGCAAGAACCGCAGGCTAAAGGCACAAACACCTATTTCATTAATTTTGGACTTTTTCTATTGTTTTTGGACGAAGCCCAAAAATCCTTCCCAAATGAAAAGTTTACTTTGTGAAAATATCCTTCCCAAATCAAAATTTTACTTTCTAAAAATATTCTTTCCAAATCAAAAGTTCACTTTGTGGCACTATCATATTCACATAAAAATCTTGTTTTTTCAATCTATACTTTTGCACTAACATGCAAGAATTTGAAATAATCCTATCTTAGAAATTCTAGCTATACCTAAGTTATTTGTTAATTTAATTATTTTTAATATTTTTCCTTAATGTGATAAATTTATAAATCCATGAAAGGAGACTTAAATATTTCCTGTAAATAACATTGTCACTCGCAATATGCACAAAAATTTTAAAACTTTTAATAAATAGAAAAAAGACATGATGCCATAAATCCAAGTTTTGTATTATTGAACCAAAGAATTATAATAGCAATTATAGCTATCATTATATGTTTATATTGAGAGACATTGCTCTCAGTTGGAGTGTTTGTATAAAATGATATAGATTGAACATATGTTTACAATTTAAATTGTTGCTCTTAAAGAGCCTGAATTCGTGCCATCTGCACTGACTCCCCATTGTCTTATTGCTCAATGTGACAGTCCCTTGCCAGGTGCCATCTGCATTAACTCCCTATTGTCTTGCCAAGCCTTGCCCCTTGGGTGACATCCAGTGCATATTTTGACTCTCATTTGACATAGCAGGTGATGACTCAGTACAGTTGCACCTACTAGTCTAATAATATATGATTATAATCGTCAATTGGCTTCTTGCCTAGTACCCAAATAAAATCCTTCAATGGACTTCAATACAAAGCTTTAATCATGGACATTCTTCATTTGCGCTATCTCCTTCTACTTCCTCCATGGCGAGCATCCTTAAAAATTCGTGTATATGCAAAATACTTTGCTGTGGTATTTTTATTTTTCCTTCTACCTCATATCCCATGCGCTTCTTTGATTTCTTTGCCCTTGAATGCTAAGACACTATGATTGTCTCCGTCAAAACTTGTGAGACCGCTTCATCATTTGGGACCCACTCCTTCATTATACAATTAGTATACAATGTGTTGTTATCCATATTCTCCTTCCTACCCTTTGGCTCATACCATACCACTGTAAATGTTGTAGCTCTCCCTTGATCATCTCTTTGCACATCAACTACTATTGCAACCCAAAACTTCACATTCTCATATTCATCATCCAATGGCCGAACCACAACAAAACAATCGACCTCTATATCTACTTGTGGCATAAACTCTCTCTTCTTCGGTCCACAATATGGATGTGGGAGTAAGGATACAAATTCATTTTCAAACACTGGAGCTGGGCGCAAATCGTTATGAACATTTGGCTAAAATATATTGCATTCTTCCTTGACATCCTTTGAGCCTCGCATTCTCTCAAGGTCCTTTATTAATTTTCATGTCTTGTTAATTACAGTGGTAGTGTGTTCTCTCCAAGTAGGCTTCGAATCAGGATATCTCCGGAGCATTTCCTCTTTGTATGTAATAAATGCTTTTAATCCTTCTATTTCACAGTTAGACCTCTCATTGAATTCTTGTATAGGAGCCCATGTCGGATACCTTTCCTTGTTGGGAATTGAAGTTAAGAGACTGTAAGGTTCTTCAGGTTCCCATTTTGTATCATGAGAATATTGTTGCTATTGCATTACGGGTTTTTCATCTTTAAAAAAAAAATGAAAGTAGTGTGGATTGGTATGACCTGTCAATGCATCACCACTCGTTTGTATGAAAGGTAGAATGAAGCTCTTCCAATCATACATTCTTTTGAGCCTCTCACATACTGTACTTTCCTTAAGACCACCAACTTGCCTGCCACATCTTCTTACAAAGTCATCTATTGTCTCCACATCCTTGCATTTAAGCTCTCTTGAGACTGTGCTAAAAACCTGATCGATATCCTCATGTGTATGCCCAACATACAAAAATCCACATTCGACCTCATTGAAGATTCGATGAGCAACTAGCATGGAGCAGAATGCAAACATGAGTACATTCTTATTTTCTCGCTAGCAATTATCAGCTTGTATTCTCAAAGTCGGTGGTAGGCGACCTTTTTCTGCATGTACATTGCGAATTGCCTTCATAATAGATGTTACAACTTGATTGCTATCATGTAGATGCAAGAAATCAATCCATATATGTGCAAAAAACTTAATTCCATGCACTAACACTCCACATAGATGTGTCTTTAGAAAGTGCTTTCCTTGTAATTTAGGTGGAGTGGCAACAAAACGAGGCAATGTTGTTGTATTCTGATCCATGCCATCTACAATAAGGCACATGTAGTCATCGGGATGCAAAATAGCTTGCTCCTTCCAAAATGCATATTTTTATCTCGAATGTTGAATAAGGTCATGATGAGATTTTTGGTTTTTTTTGTATAATTCCCTTTGATTTGGAAATGTTGCACTCTCAATAGCTCGCTTTAAATCATCACAGACATTGCACTTTGACATTTTTTGCCTCTTTGGGATTTTAACATATCCAAAGTTCTTCTTCCAAAGAGTATACAAAGGATGAGAAGAAGCCACAGCATCCCCTCTTTGCCTTTGCTTTTGTGCAATAGAGTCAAATACTTCGAGCTTTGTCAAGACCATCGGAAGGTGCATTTCAGTGATCACGTCTCCGTTAGGGAGTTTGGTAGATATATGGGGTTGAGGTAAAGAATTTTCATGTATAAAGTTTTGCAAAATTGCTACTGCCATGACAGTTGAGATTCTTGATTTGGACCTTCCTCTATTACCGTGAATGCTAAATTTGTTGCTGCCCTTTGCCTTGGTGACTAAATCCCAATATGTACCATGGGATAATCCAGTAATATTGCAATATGCCTTATTGCAAATGTTTTTTCCATTTACGAGAGGTTTTACCTTTTGTCTTGAACTTAGCCTTTTATTGCCATTCTGAAGAAAGCAAGAGAGACTTGTGAGAAGGTATTCATTTCTTTCGCTTCCTCTTCTTTTCCACACGTGTCCTCTACATTCCCTGATGTCTACAAGATCAATGAAGCACATACATATTTGCTTGCAACATAGATATCCCAATGCATTTAACATGTTCTCCTCCTTCATTACTCTCTTCCTCTTTGGTTGCTTTTATGGATCTGCTTGGATTCGCTTTCTCTTCATGCATATGTATGACCGTTTTCATTCCTCTGAACATTGTTATCTATGTTTATGCACTTCTTCTCCTCACATTTGTTTGTAACCAAGCATCCATGATTGGTCATTGCATCCTTGGCCATATCACAATCAAAGTTAAATAGTGAATAATCCTCTGTTGATCTCATCCTCGTTTTTAACATACTCTTAGGACCATTCAATGAATTCAATATTCTACGAGAGTATTGAGAACCTTGAAACTCTTCCACTCCTGAGAGAACATTGCTCATTGGGACATCTTGCATGGCTTTCACAAATCCACAAGCTTGATTGACACCAAGTTTGTTAATATGCATGAACTCATCCACACTTGACAAGACATCGCTATTGAAACCTTTGCCCTTCTCACTGTGCAAGAATTTATCCACCCCAGATAAGGCTTCTCTTCTAAAATCATTTTGTTTCTTGAAACCAATGAACTCATCCACTCCAGATAAGATGTCACTTCTATAATTGAGTACATTGAAATCATCCACATTTGAAGTGATAGAGCTTGGCACATGGGCACGCTTTTTAGGTCCTTTGATATTGTAGTATGCCTTGTCTTTATCATTGAAAACCACGTGCCTCTTTCTCATGTTTGAAAATTGCATGCTCCATCTCATATTCTTGCCTACCTCATAGTAGGGATCACATAAGGATGTTATGTTATCAACCATACCATCATCAGTGACTTTTAAAATCCTCATCTGTGCAAATGACCATTGCTCCACTTGTTCAAATCCCAATACTTCACCTTCTGCTACAATCTTATTTGCAAATGATCTCATTTGTAAAATGTCCCCTATAGTAAAATCCAAGGTGGTGCACTTTGTATTCTTGATAATGTCTGTTGCATAAGTCTCGTCTTTGTCCCATGCTATAAATGATTTGTTGGATATATTGTAGGGCATAACATCTCCAAGTTTTTCCATATCTCCACATTTATACTTTCGCTCAACATGTGTGCTAAGAATATTTGATATAGTAACTAACTACCACCTTATCTTCGCCAAGTCTTTGAAAGTGGCAAACTGAATTGGGATCACTATCATGGATTGTAGCAAATGCAACTACTTCTCTTTTGCTACATAAAATCACATCCATCCCTGGAACAAAATCTATATCCATCTCCTTTGTGAGAGTCCTTTGCAAGTAGGCTGCAGCAGCAACAACTGGAACAAAATCTATAGCCATCTCCTTTGTGAGAGTCCTTTGCAAGCAAGCTGCAATAGCAACAATTACATAAATATTAGTCTCTTTTTAATAATCTACTCATTTATTATAAATTTTAATTAGTACTTAATTTATTGGTGGGAGAAGTTATCCGATCAAGTACTCATCAGATGGACATGCCACTTTGCATGCAACTCAATAACACCTACGTTGAGGTGCAGCTATGCTTTGCATGGTATATCACACATTAAACACCGTTTGTCCCTCAGTGTGTTATTCAAATAAGTACTTATCGGATGGGGGCTCCACTTTGTACACGAGTCAAGTTCAACTAGGTTGAGGTGTGTGAAAATTATTGTGACCATCGAATATGCGTTGCATGGTCGATCACGCATTATACACCGTTTTTCCCCTAGTGATATGCACATCTATAAAAAAACACGCCCTTAGGTGTGTTATACAACCAAGTACTTATCATATGGGTGTGCCTCTTTGCAAACAAGTTAATATCACCTAGGTTGAGGTGCAGGTAAAGTATTTTGCCCATCGGATATGCATTTCATGGTCAATTGAGCTTTAAATACCGTTTTTGCCTTAGTGTCAAGCACATTCGTTAAAAAACACGCTCCTAGGTGTGTTATCCGATGAAGCACTTATCGAACGGACATGCCACTTTGCATGCAACTCAATAACACCTAGTTTGAGGTGCGTGCAAAGTATTGTGCCCATCAGATATTATTTGCATGGTATATCACGTATTAAACACCGTTTGTGCCTCAATGTCATGCACAACCATAAAAAAATACGCTTTTAGGTGTGTTATCCAACCAAACGCTTATCGGATGGTGTAGTACTTTGCATGTAACTCAATACCACTGCTTTTGAGGCTTATGCAAAGTATTGTTCCCATTGGATATGCTTTGCATGGTCGAGGGAGAATTAAATACCATTTTTGCCTTAGTGTCATGCACAACCGTAAAAAAACACGATCCTAGAAGAGTTATTCGAACAAGTGCTTATCGGATTGGGGCACCTCTTTGCACACAAATAAATACTACCTAGGTTGAGGTGTGCGCAAAGTATTATGCCCATCATATATGGTTTGCATTGTCAATCACGCATTATACAACATTTTCGTCCTTGTGATATGCACTACTGTCAAAAAACACGCTCCTAGGTGTGTTATCCAAACAAGTACTTATGGTATGGGAGCATCACTTTGCATGAATCTCAACACCACCTAGGTTGAGGTATATGCAAACTATTTTTTCCATCAGATATGCTTTGCATAGGCAATCACGCATTATACACCGTTTTTGCCTTAGTGTCATGCACAACTGTAAAAAACAAGGTCCTACATGTGTTATTTGAACAAGTACTTATGGGATTGGCGTGCCACTTTGCATGTAAGTCCATTCCACCTAGTTTAAGGTGTATGCAAAGTATTGTGCCCATCAGATATGCTTTGCATTGTCGATCAAGCATAAAACACCGTTTTTGCCTTAATGTCATGCACAACCATAAAAAAACACGGTCCTAGGTGTGTTATTCAAACAAGTACTTCTTAGATGGGGGCTCCACTTTGCACACAAGTCTGTTTTAACTAGGTTGAGGTGCGTGCAAAGTATTGTGACCATCAAATATGCTTTGCATGGTCGATCATGCATTATACACCGTTTTTCCCTAATGATATGCACATCCGTAAAAAAACACGCCCTTAGGTGTGTTATCTGACCAAGTACTTATCAGATGGGTGTGCCTCCTTAAAAACAAGTCATTACCACCTAGGTTGAGGCATAGGAAAAGTATTGTGCCCATCGAATATGCTTTGCATGGTCGATCGAGCATTAAATACCATTTTTGCCTTAGTGTCATGCACCTCCATAAAAAAACACGCTGCTAGGCATGTTATCCGATCAAGTACTTATGGGCTAGCCACACCACTTTGCATGTAACTCAATTCCACCTAGTTTAAGGTGTGTGCAAAGTATTGTGCCCATCCGATATGCTTTGCATTGTGGATCAAGCATAAAATACCGTTTTGCCTTAGTGTCATGCACAACCATGAAAAAACACGGTCCTAGGTGTGTTATTCAAACAAGTACTTCTTAGATGGGAGCTCCACTTTGCACACAAGTCCATTTCAACTAGGTTGAGGTGCATGCAAAGTATTGTGACCATCGGATATGCTTTGCATGGTCGATCACGCATTATACACCGTTTTTCCCCTAGTGATATGCACATCCGGAAAAAAACACGCCCTTAGGTGTATTATACAACCAAGTACTAGATATCCTTTGCATGGTCGATCAAGCATTAAATACCATTTTTGCCTTAGTGTCATGCACATCCATTAAAAAACACGCTACTAGGTATGTTATCCGATCAAGTAGTTATGGGATGGGTGTGCTACTCTCCTATGATTGTGCTTTCTGTGCCGGTGTGGCGGCCGAGCTAAGACAGGTATTTGAAACGTTCATTTGGATTGAGCTTGCATGTAAGTCAATTCCACCTAGTTTAAGGTGTGTGCAAAGTATTGTGCCCATCCGATATGCTTTTCATTGGCGATCAAGCATAAAACACCGTTTTTGCCTTAGTATCATGCACAACCATAAAAAAACACGGTCCTAGGTGTGTTATTCAAACAAGTACTTCTCATATGGGGGCTCCACTTTTCACGAAAGTCTGTTTCAACTAGGTTGAGGTGCATGCAAAGTATTGTGACCATCCGATATGCTTTACATGGTCGATCACACATTATACACCGTTTTTTCCCTAATGATATGCACATCCATAAAAAAGCACGCCCTTAGGTGTGTTATCTGACCAAGTACTTATCAGATGGGTGTGTCTCTTTGATAATATGTCAATACCACCT
This sequence comes from Dipteris shenzhenensis, assembly GCF_047967505.1. Classification (NCBI taxonomy): domain Eukaryota; kingdom Viridiplantae; phylum Streptophyta; class Polypodiopsida; order Gleicheniales; family Dipteridaceae; genus Dipteris; species Dipteris shenzhenensis. The sequence goes on from NC_141626.1 coordinate 34,969,626, forward strand.
AGGTTGAGGTTTCAAATGCATTTTAAAGTTTTTTAAAATTATTTTTTGAATTACATAAATTTTTATTTAAAATGTGAAAATGTATATATTTTGTTTTTTAAAATCATCTATTTAAAAAAAGAGAGATTAAAGTTAATTAGTGCTATTTTTATTTAAATAAAAAAATGTTTAAATTTTATTTTTAAAAATCATCTTTTAAAAAAAAGAAAATAAGAGTTTAAGGTAGCTTTTATGTTATTTAAGTTAGTGAAGTTTTTATTTAAATGTCAAAAAGTATATATTTTGTTTTTTAAAATCATCTATTTAAAAAAAAAGAGATTAAAGTAGTTTTTATGTTAATTTTTAAATTACTGAAGTTTTGAATTAAATATAACATTTAAATTTTGTTTTTAGAAATCATCTATTAAAAAAAAGAAAATAAGAGTTTAAAGTAGCTTTTATATTATTTTAGTTTATAGGAATATCTAATTTAATTATAAAATATTTCAAATTTTCAAATGCATTTTAAAGTTTTTTAATTTTTTTTTAATTACGTAATTTTTTATTTAAAATGTGAAAATGTATATATTTTGTTTTTTAAAATCATCTATTTAAAAAAAGAGAGATTAAAGTAGTTTTTATGTTATTTTTCAAATTAGTGCTATTTTTATTTAAATAAAAAAACGTTTAAATTTTAGTTTTAAAAATCATCTTTAAAAAAAAAAGAAAATAAGAGTTTAAGGTAGCTTTTATGTTATTTATGTTAGTGAAGCTTTTATTTAAATGTCAAAAAGTATATATTTTGTTTTTTAAAATCATCTATTAAAAAAACAAGAGATTAAAGTAGTTTGCATGTTATTTTTTAAATTAGTGAAGTTTTGAATTAAATATAACGTTTAAATTTTGTTTTTGAAAATCATCTATTAAAAAAAAGAAATTATTGCGGTGTGCGTTTATCTATCTTTATGTGGAATATTATAGATTATATAGTTGGTTAAGAGTTGTTTCATAATTTAGGTAGAGTAAGTAGGCTGAGTTAACAGGCTAGAGCAAGATGATCTAGTTAAGGCCTAGTCAAAAAGTTGTTTAGGGCTAGCTATTCCCAACTAGCTAGGAGCCAGTCATGCCAACCAATCATTCAACAGATGCTCCAAGTCAAGCAGTATAACCAGGGTTATCTTAATGACCATAACCTATCTCTACCCTATAAATATTGTCATTTCCTATATATTCTATACATTTCAAGATGCTATTCTACTTTAGTTTGGCATATGTTTAGAGGTGCAATTTGACTTCCACTTGCAATTATTGAGAGGTGCATTTGTCCACCTTCATGTGCAATATTCTAGGATGCAGGTCTTTCCTTGGGTTATATCTTTCAAGTTAGCATCTATTCCTTGTAGTCCATTTTAGTGTATTGTACATAACATTTTCTTTCTATCACTCGGTATCTTTACATCTCTCTTCCAAAAATACACCTCTACTACATACTTTGACATGCTAGTAGAGCCCATGGTAGTCTAGAGCCTCGAAAATGGAGGGAGCATCTAGAACAAAAGCTATTTGCTATTAATTACAGCAAGGGTGGGTAGTATAGACAAGGAGAATGAGCTTGAAGAAACCGACTTTCTAAAGTAAACAACTTGTAAATAATTGTAAATACGAATTGAATTTGCAACATAGCACTATTGTAGGCATAGCCACACATTTGGCCCATCTACCGGTAGGTGCATAGGATAATCCCAACGACATCCTACCTCATCAAGGAGTACGTAAATAGTTTTCATTACATAAATAGATTATAAGTCATATTGAATAGAATATTATTTTCATTACCCAAATAGAATATTAATTTCCATGTGTTTTTTTTGTGCATGCGCTAGCCAGCGCACAGGTTCTGGCACCACTGTTCGTATGTAGATAGCGATTTTGAGAGCTGAGATGAGGGCATACAGGATGCTAGGGCACCCCCTCACTTGGTTACGAGACTAGATTCAGTCATTGATGCTCTGGGTCGATTGGACACAGTTGAGGCTGATGTGGATACCTTTTAGGCACAGGCTGAGGTAGAGATCACTAGTCATGGCTTGGATTGGAGAGCCATTCGAGAGTTGTTTAAGCATGAGTCACCTCACAGGCAGGCCTTAGAGGATATGTTTTGGGATGGTCACACTGAGGCGATGCGACCACGATCAGGGCTGCCCTTTCATATTTTACGTTGTAGGCACCCCGTCATAGCAGCACACATTTATCCGAGATATCTCGCTGCGAATGGTGGTCGATTGCCTCACAACCATTAGATAGCCAGGTCATTTGCCATGTAGCTATACGCCGAGTTTGTGCTTGGTCATCAGGTAGACTACCTTAGTACCCGTCCAAGATCAGGAGCGGGACATGGTAGGATGGGGCGTCAAGAGTGTCAGACTGCAGGTGTTCGACATCAACGTGAGGCACCAAAGCTGCACACTATCCCTGCACCGGCATTGCGAGCTATTGGAGGATGGATTAGGGGGGATGTTCATTCAGTGGCATCATCCTTGCACGACATGGTCTCTGCCCTATCGAGATCACTTTCGATTCCACCTCCCCCACCTCCCACATCTATGGAGCCTCCCACATCTACACCACCTCCCACATCTACACCGCCTCAGCACGAGTTGGAGACTCGAGATGCACGGATTGCAGAGTTGGAGGCATTGTTGTCTGAGTCTAGGGATGAGGTTTGTTATTTTGATTATTTTAGTTTATTTTTTTGTTGCGTGTTTTGAAGTGAAGTTTTTTGGTTAATTCTCACCATGTGCGCGACATGTTTGCATTGCAGGCACATCTATTGTGACAGGATATGGAGTCTCGTGTACGACTGTTGGAGGTAGATTTGGAGGAGCAAAGGATTTAGACACGCATAGCGTACCATCGAGTGGAGCACTATATTTTGCAGTTGAGACATATTAGTCGTGATCCATCTTGCCATAGGATCAACCCCAGCGTGGCCCTATACCCCGCTCCTCCTGTAGATGTGCCGACTAGGACACCCATAGATGCACCAGTCATAGCTAGGCTTCCTACTGCCACTTGCATCCTTTTCCACGAGGAGTTTGACACCGTAGGGTGGTTTGGACTAGGGTGCAGCCACATCGCACATCATTGCATGACCCGCCACATGGTGGCACGATCAGTGTGCCCTATATGCTTTGCTGACATTGATATGGCCACATACAGAGGACTAGGCATGGATGATCTGTATCCTGGTCATCGTCAGGCCATTGATCCATTTGCCCATGTGGTCTTGTCAGAGCACTACAGGGAGGAGGCACAGAGAGCTTTGCTGCAGCAGGAGGGTGCTGATACGTCAGTGGTTGCAGCGTGTGTTCCGTGACGCTTCTCATATGGTGATTTCATGCCAGGTGACGAGGCACGAGCAGAGGAGGCACGCCGTATTGAGCGAGAGGCAGAGCTTCAGATATCATTGCAGCAATGGGTGGAGCAGCAGCTTGGGTGGGGCCAAGACCAGCGTCTTCTACATGTAGAGTACTCACGCTGGATTTGAGGCACGAGTATTCGCAGATGCACGACTTTGGGAGCTGAGACGCGCATACATAGAGGAGGCGAGGGAGGCAGAGATGGCAGCGGTGGCTTGTGCAGCATGCCCGCCTCTTCATCAAGATGAGGCTGGCCCATCTCATGCAGGAGATGAGGCTGGCCCATCTGATCCGGCTTTGCCTGAGGGCACACAACGGACGGTTGGGCAACGGTTGGGCAGCGGGTCATACAGGAGCCATGTCAGAGGATGACTAGAGGATCATATGTGGAGTTATCAGATTTTGATTCAGGATAATTGTTTAGGCTTCACACATATCTTGTTTAGGGATGCACTTCTGCACGATGATGATGATGATGTACACATTCATTTTGGTACTTTCATGATATTGTTCTTACTTTTATGATGTATGAGCATTTTGGTACTTTCATGATGTTCTTCTTACTTTGTTTATCTCAGTTTATAGTTTGTTCAAATCTAACATAAATATTTAAAATTAGGAGTATGATTTTGAATTTCAAATATCTCAATTCACACATCTAATACATAGGGTATTTTAAAAATAATGCCATGTGAAGTAATTGTAAACATTAAGCATTGAAAAAGTGTTCAAGTATAAGGTCTCTCTCTCTCTCTCTCTCTCTCTCTCTCTCTCTCTCTCTCTCGTGCTATGAACTTTATCATTTCGAATATCATATTGAATTTCATATATATCAATGCTTGCAATTATTACACTAAACCTAAGAGCCGTGCGAAGTTTCATCCCCACGTGCATATTTAAAATTAGGAGTATGATTTTGAATTTCAAATATCTCAATTCACACATCTAATACATAAGGTATTTTAAAAATAATGCCATCTGTCATAATTGTAAACATTAAGCATTGAAAAGGTGTTCAAGTATAAGGTCTCTCTCTCTCTCTCTCTCTCTCTCTCTCTTTCTAGAGCTCTCTCGTGCTATGAACTTTATCATTTTGAATATCATATTGAATTTTGTATATATCAATGCTTGCCATTTTTCATACGTAGTCACTAGTAGGGATTATACCTTCCATGTCGCACATACGAAATCAGTTGGAGACCAAATCTTCGTGGATGTATGCATTATACCTTCCACGTGGCACATACCAAATCAGTTGGAGACCAAATCTTGCATGGATGTACGTCTAAGGTAGCCTAAGAGCCATGCAAAGTTTAATCCTCAACAGATAAGTCCACATGCGTATTTGGTTAGTACGTGTGCCATTTTTCATACGTAGTCACTAGTAGGGAGTGCTTGCAAAAATGTACGCATTACACCTTCCACTTGGCACATACCAAATCAGTTGGAGACCAAATCTTGCGTGGATGTACGTCTAGGGTAGCCTAAGAGCCGTGCAAAGTTTCATCCCCAACAGGGTTTAGGGTTTAGGGATTTTAAGGGTTTAGGGTTTAGGGTTTAGGGTTTAGTCGTGCTAGTAGGGATTGTAAAAATGTACGCATTATACCTTCCACGTGGCGCATACCAAATCAGTTGGAGACCCAATCTTGTGTGGATGTACATCTAGGGTAGCCTAAGAGTCGTGCAAAGCTTAATCCCCAATAGATAAGTCCACACGCGTATTTTATTAGTACGTGCACCATTTTTCATACATAGTCATGCTAGTAGGGATTGTAAAAATGTACGCATTATACCTTCCATGTGGCACATACAAAATCAATTCGAGATCAAATCTTGCGTGGATGTACATCTAGGGTAGCCTAAGAGTCGTGCAGATTTTAATCCCCAATAGTTAAGTCCACATGCCTATTTGGTTAGTACGTGCACCATTTTTCATACGTAGTCGTGCTAGCAGGGATTGTAAAAATGTACGCATTATACCTTCCACGTGGCGCATACCAAATTAGTTGGAGACCAAATCTTGCGTGGATGTATGTCTAGGGAAGCATAAGAGCCCTGTAAAGTTTCATCCCCAACAGATAAGTCCACATGCATATTTGGTTAGTACGTGCGCCATTTTTCATACGTAGTTGTGCTAGTAGGGATTGTAAAAATGTACGCATTATACCTTCCACGTGGCACATACCAAATCATTTGGAGACCAAATCTTGCGTGGATGTATGTCTAGGGTAGCCTAAGAGCCGTGTGAAGTTTCATCCCCAACAGATAAGTCCACACGCGTATTTCGTTAGTACGTGCGCCATTTTTCATACGTAGTCGTGCTAGTAGGGATTGTAAAAATATACGCATTATACCTTCCACGTGGCGCATACCAAATCAGTTGGAGACCAAATCTTACATGGATGTATGTCTAGGGTAGCCTAAGAGCCATGCAAAGTTTAATCCCCAATAGATAAGTCCACATCCCTGTGAAGATTGTGGGAGAGAGGGAAGGAGTCTCACTTGCGGCTTTCTCACATGCACAATGGGGGAATACACACAAAGGTGGAGGCTGAAAACGGTTTTCCTCTTCTTAGTTGTGAAAGCCAAAAGAACTCTAGTACAAAGAAATAGAAGAACCCTATATGTGGGTCTCAAACCAAACTCAACTAACTAAGGTGGCATACTAACTGAGCCACAAACTAGAGTAGATAAGGATAGCTATCATCCAGCTATTATTCGTGGGCGGTGTACCAACCGCATCTCCAGCTAACAGGTCGGTGACATAAATGCACAACAGTCACCCTGGCATATCGCGAGTGGAGCTCGATATCTCAACACTCCCCCTCGAGCTCAATCCCAATTCCTGCACACCAAGCAGGTCTCTGAACTTGTGCAGCTTCTCTACGCCTAATGCTTTCGTGAAGATGTCAGCTACCTGATCCTCTGTGCTGACATAAACTAGATCAATGAGACCTAGTAAAACCTTCTCCCGCACATAGTGATAATGCACCTCAATGTGCTTTGTTCTGGCATGAAAGACTGGGTTCTTTGCCAAATGTATACTACTCATGTTGTCACAATAAATGACAACTGGCCCATCTGTAGACTGATGTATATCATAGAGTAGCTTATGCAACCAAGCTACCTCACATGCAGCCATTGCTGCACCCCTGTACTCAGCCTCTGTGCTCGACAAGGCAACTATAGGCTGTTTCTTGCTGCTCCAAGTGACTGCAGCACTCCCAAAAGAGAACACATATCCACTGGTAGATCGTCTATCAGAAATGCTACCAGCCCAATCAGCATCAGTGTATCCATGCAACTGTATCTGAACCCCAGCCTCATAAAATAGTCCATACTGCAATGTGGACTTCACATACCTGAGTATGCGTCTAGCCGCATCCAAATGCGGTTTCCTTGGAGCCTGCATAAACTGACTTACCAACCCAACAGCATAGCTCAAATCTGGCCTGGTAATAGTCATGTAAATCAAACTTCCTACTATGCGTCTGTACATAGTAGGGTCTTCCAGAAGCTCACCTGCATCTGCGCTCAGCTTCACATTCTGCTCCAAAGGAACTGAAATAGGCTTACAGCCTGTCATCCCATATTTGGACAGCATGTCCAATCCATACTGCCTCTGCAAGAGCTGTATCCCACTTGGTGATCTAATCACCTCAATGCCCAGGAAATAACGCAGCTCTCCCAAATCCTTCATCTCAAACTTCTGCCTCAATAGCATTTTCACATGAAGGACATCTTCATCACTATCACCTGTGATGATCAAATCATCAACATAAATGACCAGCATCATAATCCCTTTCTCTGTTTTTCTCACATAGAGTGAGAAATCTGCCTTGGAAATCTGAAAGCCAATAGTGACAAGATACTGTCCTATCTTGTCAGACCATGCTCTAGGTGCTTGCTTCAAGCCATTCAAGGCTTTCTTCAACCTGCAAACAAACTCAGGATGAATAGCATGAACATAACCTGCTGGCTGCTCCATAAAGACCTCTTCTTGCAAATCACCATGCAAGAAGGCATTCTTTACATCCATCTGATGTAAAGACCATCCCTTTGATGCAGCCATAGCAATGACTGCTCTTACTGTTGCCATCCTTGCAACCGGGCTGAAAGTTTCTTCATAATCAATGCCATATGTCTGTGCATACCCCTTGACAACTAATCTTGCCTTGTATCTATTCACAGAACCATCTGCATTGTGCTTGATCTTATAAACCCACTTACAGCCAATTGCATTCTTGCCTTTAGGCAAAGGCACCAATTCCCATGTAGCATTAGCATCCAAGGCATCCATTTCTTCATCCATGGCTTTCTCCCATTTTTCATTTCCCATGGCTTGCTCAAAAGAAGTGGGTTCTGGTTCCTGTATCACTTTGACCATATAGGCATAGTGAATGGCTGTAAATCCATCATATTTCAGCCTATCCACAGGATACCTAACCTTGGTAGACCTGTGCAAAATAGGCTCACTTCCAGGTGCTCTCAAAACATCCCTGGTCTTCCTTACTCCAGGTGTAACAACAGAAGGAATACCCAACTCATCATCAATGCTCTGGTCTGAGCCACTGGATTCACCATCCACACAAGAGTGACCTGCATTCACATCAAACATGGGCTGATCTACCTTCTCTTTTCCTTTTCGTGATACCTGCATACCACTCTCTACATTTCTTTGAGGGGATTCTCCTGATCTCAATCTACCTGTCCATGGCGAAGCATGTGAACCACTAGTAGAGGACACTCCAGGTCCACTAATATTTTGTGATTACTGCTGTGCATTCTGTGCAGCATTACCATTTTGTGCATCTACATCAATCATCACATTTACTGGTTTATACCAGCTGCTCATCTCATCAAAAACAACATCTCTACTCACTGTGAACTTACGTGTAGAAGGGTTATAGCATCTATACCCTTTCTGCTGCAGAGAATAACCAATAAAGATGCACTTCTCAGCTTTTGGATCCAACTTGGACCTCAACTCATCTAGCACATGGACATAGGCAATGCAACCAAAAATCTTCAAATGAGAAATATCTGGTTTCCCACCAGTATACATCTCCTCTGGCGTCATGCCATGTATTGCTGTAGTGGGAGTCCTGTTCATTATATAGACTGCTGTAGCAACTGCTTCAGCCCAATAATAATCTGGTAGATCTTTTTCATTTAGCATACCCCGAGATACCTCTCCAATATGCCTGTTTTTCCTTTCTGCAATTCCATTTTGCTGTGGGGTATGACTGCATGAATATTGGTGCTTTATACCATGCTCCTGCAATAACCTTGCAAACTCATTTGAGAGGTACTCTCCCCCTCCATCTGACCTTAGGCATTTTATTTGCAGGCCTGTTTCTTTTTCCACCATAGCTTTGAAAACTTTGAAGTGCCCAAACACTTCACTTTTCTTTTTCATAAAATACACCCACAGTTTTATGCTGAAGTCATCAATAAATGTGACAAAATAGTGACAGCCTCCAATAGATGCAGCTTTTGTAGTCCACACATCAGAGTGGATTAATTCCAATGGCTTTTTACTCTCTTGAACATGCCTAGGAAAAGGTTTCCTTGCCTGTTTCCCAAATTGACAGGCTTCACAAACCTTGTGCATTTCTGCAACCTTAAATTTAGGCAATCCTGCGACAATATTTTGGGCTTGCATTGATTTAAGTCGTTGTATATTAACGTGACCAATGCGTTTCTGCCAGATATCAATATCTGCAACTACACCGGTCCCATGTGCAAACATTGCTGCACTCAATTCAGGCATGTCTGCATCCAACGTAAACATCCTGCCCTTCTTCTTTCCTTACCATTATTTTTCATATCCTCAACAAAGCATCCATGAGGATTAAATCTGACCTGCAAGCCCTGCTCAACCATCTGACCAACAGAAACCAGGTTCTTGGTGATGTTCGGGACATGAAATACATTAGACAAGTATTTCTTTTTCCCATCCTGCATAGACAAAGGAATTTTGCCAATCTGCACAATACGATGTGCAGTATCATCACCAGTCTCCACAAATCTTGGCTTTTCCATCTTCCTTGCATCTTGCATCCATTCTGCATGACCTGTCATGTGGTTTGACGCACCTGAGTCAACATACCACACATCATTTTGTTCTTCTTGTCACAGAATTGGTCATATGCTGCACCATAAATAGATGCTCATTTCTGTCATCACCCTGCCTGCTAGAAGATGCATAATTGCCGCTGCAATTTTCCACTCATAATGTCATTCTACTTTTTATAGCAGTCCTTAGCCATATGACCCATTTTGCCACAATAGTAGCATTCAACATTGCTGTTTGCATTTTGGCTTCTCTGCCATCCACCACGGCCTCTTTGGCTCCCCCTGCCTGTGGAGCTCGATATCTCAACAATCCCTATTTGGTTAGTACGTGCACCATTTTTCATACGTAGTCGTGCTAGTAGGGATTGTAAAAATGTATGCATTATACATTCCACGTGGCGCATACCAAATCAGTTGGAGACCAAATCTTGCGTGGATGTATGTCTAGGGTAGCCTAAGAGCCGTGCGAAGTTTCATCCCGAACAGATAAGTCCACATGCGTATGTGGTTAGTATGTGCGCCATTTTTCATACGTATTCGTACTAGTAGGGATTGTAAAAATGTACGCATTATACCTTCCACGTGGCGCATACCAAATCTTGGGTGGATGTATGTCTAGGGTAGCCTAAGAGCCGTACAAAGTTTCATCCCCAACAGAGAAGTCCACACGCGTATTTCATTAGTACGTGCGCCATTTTTCATACGTAGTCATGCTAGTAGGGATTGTAAAAATGTACGCATTATACCTTCCACTTGGCGCATACCAAATCAGTTGGAGACCAAATCTTGCATGGATTTTCATACGTAGTCATGCTAGTAGGGATTGTAAAAATGTACGCATTATATCGTCCACGTGGTGCATACCAAATCAGTTGGAGACCAAATCTTGCGTGGATGTATGTCTAGGGTAGCCTAAGAGCCATGCGAAGTTTCATCCCCAACAGATAAGTCCACATGCGTATTTGGTTAGTACGTGCGCCATTTTTCATACGTAGTCATGCTAGTAGGGACCAACCAGATAAGTCCACTCGGGTATTTCGTTAGTACATGCACAAATTTTCTTAGTCACATTTTTAAAATGTTCTAAAGCACAAAACACAATTACAACATTACTACTAATAAATAATTTTTTGTTTTACAAAAACAACAAATCCCATTGAGAAGACAACGGACATCATGTATAAAATAGAATCTAATATAATGATGTGTATGAACGTGTATACAACCATCATAGTGAAATACAAAATATGAGTCCATGAAAATTACAATGGTACAGTCACACAGTGAGCCTATACATATCGAATAGAAAAATATGTAATCAACTAGTGATACCCAATAAAAATCAATCTGATCAATTGATGATCCCAAAAAATATGATATGTAATGTGCTACTCCTCAGGATCGGCTCTCATGCCAATAGTTGCAAGTATGCTCTCGTGATCCGCCACTGCAAGGTGCCATCGTGGAGTGGACGTCGCCTTGTGAGTGCGAACACGACTGAAAGTAATCTTGATTGCAACAACAAGATGAGAATACATGTATGCCTCCTGATCTGCCATGTACTCCTGGAACTCAATATAGCAACCACGCCTCTGTATCTGCTGAAAATAGTGGCCACCTACGATCATGCTATGAGCATTGAAGTGCACTGTATCCTCATAGAGCATTGTAACAAGTAATAATCCACACCCTCCTCATTGCCCTCTGAAGCAATAACCGCGAAGATATCACCAATACGCAACATATCTGTAAGCTAGTCATAATCTCTAGAGGAACTAAATCCCGCATCCTAATCATCATGTACCTCCTCCCAAGGCTGGAAGGGAGAAAGCATTCACTGTGCCCATGGATCGGCCCATGGTATCATGGAGCACCCTCCCAAATCATCATCAATGCATGCAGAGCCAAAACATGCAAACTGTCGAGAAAAGATTGCGGGGTGAGACTCACCTATGCTCCTGATGGAATGGAAATCAAAGTGCCAAACAGTGAACGATAATCAAAAGGCCTAGACCGATCAAGACTCCCAATGTCCACGCACCAAAAATACTGGCTCACCACTCTATTGTCACGCGACTAAAACGAGGAGATAGCACTAGTGGGGCTGCACCACCGCACCACATCATGTGCATCCTTGAAGTGATCGGCACTGTGACGCAACTGGTATCGACGCAAAGCATGCTTCACACAAGCACCTGCACCATCGTGCTCTCCCTTACCGTGCCCTATCTCGAAGTAGCTCCATGTGATCGGAATGCCTATCTCAGAGTGCCATCTGTAGAACCAATAAAATTGTCTAGCAGATTTGAACTGACCACCATAGCCGTCTGACCAGATCCAGCGCCGCTGCCATGTGACACATGATCTCTCAAGAAACTATCATGCAAAGTGAAGCAATGCTGCACAAAAGGGGCATCATGCGATCGATCATCACTAATGTAGAAGTGATACTCTTGCACAATGACGCGTGAGTCCATGGTGCTATCAATGCCGTCCACATGAGCCTGTGCATGATGATAGCTAATGTGCACAAATATAGCAACCTGCAATATGGCATTGAAAAAAAATATGACTATTGAAATAATTCAATATAATGAGGCCATAAAAAAACCAATAACTTAATCACACGTCACCTATTCGGAGAAATAATACTCCGATTGGATCTCATGTTGTGGTGCAAAGGTATAATTCTCCGCAAAGTCCATCACTGAGACAACCACCCTTATAGGAAATGTCCTCAAACATGCACAGAACTGACGATCCTCCCACTTCGTCTTGTGCGAGTGGCGTATGTAGCGGTATAGCTTCCCTCGAAAACTGTCAATGAATACAACACATGGTGTCTCCTTCCCCACAAGCTGCAACCTCCTCGATTGTGCACCACCATCTAATGTCAAGGTACTATACTCATACTACTGCCAATAAACCATCTGCACATCACAAGTATATAGTGCAACTCGTGGCACTCTAGCAAAGTCACCACACAAAGTACACCTGCCTTCCACACAATCAAGGGAGTGGAATAAAGCATCGCCATCTCGTGTACACAATATGGAATGAATGAAGTCACGAGGGCTAGTAGGAACCACTCCCCTATGACCATCAAGGGAATGGAATACGTCATACATCAATCCAAATCCACATGGTAGTGTCAACAGCATGTGTCACGCTCCTGAGAGCATCGCACAAACCATGGCCTGCATCGCTCAAATGACCTCTGGCCAATCCTAAACTCCGAGTGCGCCTCTACAAACTGAGTGTACAACTCAGTCTGGGTACACTCCAAAAAACATGCACCATGCTCAATGTACACACCGCGTGACACCCTCTTTTGCAATGCCTTCTTGAACACCGGGGATACTCTGCAATGCTCCTCCCAAAACTTTTGTATGAAGGACCTAGTGGAATCATCCAACAATCGATCGCTGCGAGGTGCACGACCACTCAAAGCCCAAAGAGCATCAGTCTCACTATCCTCTAGACTCTGCCTCCTAATCATGCCTGCTCGCAATGTGCACGGTGCAATCTGAAGAAGACGTGAAGCAGTACGCATATGGCCTATCATATGAGCTCTACTAATGGCAGCCACAATAGCACGATGTGCTGCCAAGGCATCACTAGAGTTACTATGCTTAATAGAAGCATAGGAACGTCGAACACTGCTAAGGACCTCTCTACATACAACCCTATCTCTATGTGCACCAAGCCAGCAAGCCTCCTACACTCTACCAAGTTAGGGTGATCAATCAGGGACGTGAGAAGAGCAGACTGCGAAGCTGGCGTGAGGTCACTAAAAAAAGACTGCACAATCTTGCTAGTACGACGACGGATAGTGGACTTTGGCAAGTCACATTGTGAAGCAACACTGCTGCTGCAAGGTGGGGCAAGGGGGTCAATGGGAGATGGTAGGGTGGAGGGGGGAAGGGAGGCACCAAGGGGAAGGGGGGGAGGGGGAGGGGGAGGGGGAGGGGGGAGGGTGGACGGGGAAGAGGTAGAGATGGAGGCCAAAATGTAGGTGGCTAGGGGAAGGGCAGAGGCTAGAGGTAGGGGAGGGGATGAGGATGTGGAGGGGCAGACAATGGAGGTGGGGGTGGGGGTGGGGGTGGGGGTTGGAGGTGGAGGTGGAGGTGGGATGTAGGAGGTGGATCGGTGGTGGCAGCGCGAGCTCTAGCTCTAGAGGCTCTCTTGCGCTCACGAGCCTTCCGCTTGTGCTCCTTGTCAATGATATTTGGGGGGGGGTTCCTACATCTTTCACGTCTACTACCTCGATAGCTTTGGGAACCCATTCTCAATTAAAGTAGGATGGAAGGTGTGACAAAGTGATGGGGAGGCAAGAATGGCTAAGAATGGGTGAAATGAACCAAAATGTGGTGTCTTATAGAGAGCCTCAACTCATCCACTAGATTGCTCTTAGATTGCTCTTGATTATTATTGGTGGAGAAGGTGCTAAGATTGAAACTAATTGGTTGGAATCCAACGTTAATTTTGAATGTTTGCATCGTTTGATTTTATTTTAGTTTTGTACCTCCAAATACCTCGATCGTGGTTATAAACCTCGATCAAGGTATGCTATGCCTAGGTCATATACCTCGATCGAGGTATTCAATGCCTCACGTAGGTCATAAACCTCGATCGAGGTACTCTATGCCCCACCGTCATATACCTCGATCGAGATATTCTATGCCTCACGCAAGTCATAAGGTCATAAACCTCGATCGAGGTATTCTATGCCTCGCGCACATTGTGCTCAAATCACATGCATGTATAACTTACCATGCATGTTGATGATGTGGCTTGCCATGATCATGATGTGTATACATGTGGCTGATGTGGCACCATGCATGGTCATGATGTGGCAATATGGTGTGGAATATATGAGTCTCTTTCATGACATGGAAATGTGATGTGGCATGATAAGTTGGCATTCATGAGGTGGTAGATTGACATGGCAAATTGAGGTGGAGGGATTGGTGACGTGGCAAGTTTGACGAGGTATGCCAAGGTGGCAAGGTGTGATGACATGGCTCCAAGAGTTCCTATGATGTGAAATGATGAGGTGGCACATGTGGCTGATGTGGTAGCACGTGTGGCAATGCAAGGTGACATGGCAAGGAGTGATGTCACATTTCCTTGATGACATGGCACCATGCAGTCTAGCAACGTGGCATGGTTGCAAGGCAAAAATAGATGACTCAGCCTTCCGCATGGGTAGCATGCACACTCCAAAGGCTTGCCACTAGGGTCGGTGATGCTCCTAGCCTACCTCACCAAGCCTAATACCAAGCCTACCTTGTCTTGGTATTAGGCTTGGGTGGCCCTTTTTCCCCCACAAAAGGGAGATTTCACTCTTGGAGGCCATATCGTATGTTTCCCTTACTCAAATTTAACCAAAATTTTTTCCTCTTATTCATCATGCGGAGGACTAAAAATATTGACATTTTTGAAATTTTTGGTCATGTTTGAGAATTACTAGATTTATTTTTAATATTCTTTATTGATCCTCTAAGGAGTAAAAGTAAAAATTAAACTTCAATCTTCCTAAATCTAACCGTTGGATTTGGGATTTGATGATTCAACCACACACCCTTATGTGCCTACTAACCTTCCACCGAATTGGATTTGCTTAATTATTCAATTTACTAAAAAACTGTGGTGTGCTACTAAAATGCATGTATTTTATGACTTTATTTATTATGAATAATTATTTATAATTAGATAAATCATTCAAAAAATTACCAATAAATCAAGTTAAGCTTACATAATGTAAAGAGACCACCTACAAAGTTTCAATAACATTTAATCTAAAATGAGTGAGAAATTTAGAATTTAATATGACACTCTCTGTTCGTGACAAAGGTGTGACCGCCCTGGAACCATGCCGTGTCACACAAAGAAATTTTTTGTGTGTGCATCGAATTTTCAATCAGACTATAAGATTGTGTGCACAATAGATGTGTGATGTTGTGTCTAAAGACTTCAAAGACTAGATCCATAGGGAAGTAGGTGAGATTTGCATTTTTGTGTGCTAAAAAGCTTGTTTTTCCACCTCCTAAGGATTGGGGAGTGAACAAAAAGTGGACACCCTTAGCTTGCTACTTCCCCAAGTACTTCTCAAATGGGGGATCCACTTTGCATGCAAGTCCATTTCAACTAGGTTGAGGTGCGTGCAAAGTATTGTGACCATCGGATATGCTTTGCATGGTCGATCACGCATTATTCACCGTTTTTCCCGTAGTGATATGCACATCCGCAAAAAAACACGCCCTTAGGTATGTTATCTGGCCAAGTACTTATTGGATGGGTGTGCCTCTTTGAGAACATGTCAATAACACCTAGGTTGAGGCGTATGAAAAGTATTGTGCCCATCGGATATCCTTTGCATGGTCGATCGAGCATTAAATACCATTTTTGCTCTAATGTCATGCACATCCGTAAAAAAACACGCTGCTAGGTATGTTATCCAATCAAGTACTCATGGGATTGGTGCACCACTTTCTATGTAAGTTAATTTCACCTATTGTAAGGTGAGTGCAAAGTATTGTGTCCATCGGATATGCTTTGCATTGTCAATCAAGCATAAAACACTATTTTTGCCTTAGTGTCATGCACAACCATAAAAAAACGCGGTCCTAGGTGTGTTATTCAAACAAGTACTTCTCAGATGGGGGCTCCACTTTGCATGCAAGTCTGTTTCAACTATCTTGAGGTGTGTGCAAAGTATTGTGTAATACCCTTGCATTTGCTTTTTAATAAGCTGAGAATCTCCTCTTACTTCTAATTCTTTAACTTGACTTTGAAGACAACCCTCCAAACCAAGAATCAAAGCATTATACTCAGTTGCATTGTTAGTTGTGATACCTGGAAGCTCTTGTCTTCTTTCCCACACCTATTGACGTTCAAAATTCATCAAGACTATCCCCCAACTTCATGTCACATCTAGAAACTTCACGCACCTCTTCACTTCTTGCTTCCAATGCCTTGTCTTAAAGGAAAGTCTGACTCGCTAATTCTCCTTCTAGATGCCTTCTTTTTCTTACTATGGTGTTCCTCTTCCTAATGTTCATCATCTACTTCTTCCTTGCTTTCTTCTTCTTCTTTTGCTTTACCATGCCCCTGTTTAGCTATCAATACCTCTCTTTCCTCATCCCTTGAAGAAGCTTCTAACAAGGATACTTGTTTTTCTTCTTTCTTTCTCAATCTAGGACACTCAAGCGATAGTGACCTTTTTCATTACATTCATAGCAAGTGACCCCACTCTTATCTTGAGGCCTATCTTCACTCTTTGGTGCTCTAGGTTGTCGTGCATTGACCAAATGCAATTTCAAATCAGCAAACTCTGCCATCAATTGGGAGATATTATGATCTAACTCAGAGGACTTTGGTACCTGAGGAGTGCCCATTACCTTCACCTTAGAAGTTGAAGCTGTTAAAGACATAAAAGAGGATTTGATCTTTAGAGAAGCTTCTTTCTTGGTTGCAATGTGAAGTGCCTCCACGTATGTTGTTGGATCTTTACTCATTACTTTCGAGCGAGGACGAGGCTCCAAAGCCATAACAAATTTGCTCATCTTTAAGTGCTCCATCTCTACCAGACTTTGAGGGGCCGATGATGCAGATGCCACAACTTGCAAAGGTGATGCCACAGCTCGCAAAGCTGATGCCCTTTCATACTTTGCCCATAAAGTTTCATATCGGATTGCCAACACAGAGACCATCTCACCCTCTCCTTGATAGAACCGGTCCAACTGCAACATCAAAGCATTTGGCGACTCCACTGCCCCAAATCTCTGCTTCATTGCAGCCACCACTTGGTCCCAGTCCTCCTTGGTAGAGTCCGACAAGGCCTCATGCCAACTCAAGGCTACACCTTCAAGAAAATCAGGCAAAATCTCTGCCCGATCCTTCATGGACCATCCAGAAAGCCAGCATCCTCGAACAAAATCCCAAAGATAAGACTCCGGGTCATCCCCTTGGGTGCCTCAAAACACTATAATCTTCACCATGATGAAACATAAAAGGGAAACACCAAGATCCAAATAATATACCAAATAAGATCCCACAGAGCCTTAGTATACTAAACCATCGGATATGCTTCGCATGGTCGATCACACATTATACACCGTTTTCCCCTAGTGATATGCACATCTATAAAAAAACACACCCTTAGGTGTGTTATCTGACCAAGTACTTATCAGATGGGTGTGCCTCATTGAAAACAAGTCAATACCACCTAGTTTGAGGCATAGGAAAAGTATTGTGCCCATCGGATATGCTTTGCATGGTTGATCGAGCATTAAATACCATTTTTGCCTTAGTGTCATGCACATCCGTAAAAAAAACACGCTGCTAGGTATGTTATCCGATCAAGTAACTATGGGATGGGTGCTCCACTTTGCATGTAAGTCAATTTCACCTAGTTTAAGGTGTGTGCAAAGTATTATGCCCATCGGATATGCTTTTCATTGTCGATCAAGCATAAAACACTGTTTTTGCCTTAGTGTAATGCACAACCATAAACAAACACAGTCCTAGGAATGTTATTCAAACAAGTACTTATCGGATGGGGGCTCCACTTTGCACCCAAGTCAAGTTAAACTAGGTTGAGGTGCATGAAAAGTATTGTGACCATTGGATATGCTTTGCATGGTTGATCACGCATTATACACCGTTTTCCCCCTAGTGATATGCACATCTGTAAAAAAACACGCCCTTAGGTGTGTTATCCAACCAAGTACTTATTTGATGGGTGTTCCTTTTTTCAAACAAGTCAATACCACCTAGGTTGAGGTTCAAGTAAAGTATTGTGCCGATCGGATATGCATTGCATGGTCGATTGAGCATTAAATACCATTTTTGCCTTAGTGTCAAGCACATTTGTAAAAAAACACGGTCCTAGGTGTGTTATCAGATCAAGAACTTATCTGACGGACACGCCACTTTTCATGCAACTCAATAACAGCTAGGTTGAGGTGGGTGCAAAGTATTGTGCCCATCGGATGTACTTTGCATGATATATCACGTATTAAACTCCATTTGTGCCTCAATGTCATGCGCAACCATAAAAAAACACGCTTTTAGGTGTGTTATCCGACCAACTGCTTATCGGAAGGGTGTACCACTTTGCATGCAATGAAATACCACAATTGTTGAGACTCATGCAAAGTCTTGTGCCCATCGGATATGCTTTGCATTGTCCATCAAGCATTAAACACCGTTTTGGCCTTGGTGTCATGCACAACCGTAAAAAACGAGGTCCTAGATTTGTTATTCGACTACTTGTACTTATGGGATGGGCATGCTACTTTACATGTAAGT
The DNA here is from genome assembly GCF_047967505.1 of Dipteris shenzhenensis. Lineage (NCBI taxonomy): Eukaryota > Viridiplantae > Streptophyta > Polypodiopsida > Gleicheniales > Dipteridaceae > Dipteris > Dipteris shenzhenensis. Next base: position 34,988,417 of record NC_141626.1, read on the forward strand.
CAATAACACCTAGGTTGGGATGTGTGCAAATTATTGTGACCATCGGATATGCGTTGCATTGTCAATCAAGCATAAAACACCGTTTTTGCCGTAGTGTCATGGACAACCATTAAAAAACATGGTCCTAGGTGTGATATTCAAAAAAGTACTTATCGGATGGGGGAGCTGCTTTGCAAGAAAGTCAATTTTAACTAGGTTGATGTGCGTGCAAAGTATTGTGTCTATCGGTTATGCTTTGCATGGGGGATCACACATTATACACCGTTTTTCCCCTAGTGTTATGCACATCCGTCAAAGAACACGCTCTTAGGTGTATTATCATACCAAGTACTTATTGAATGGGCATTTCACTTTGCATGGAACACCATACCATCGATTTTGAGGCACGTTCAAAGTATTGTGCCCATCGGATATGCTTTGCATGGTAGACTGAGTATTAAATACCATTTTTGCCTTGGTGTCATGTAGAACCGTCAAAAAACACGATCCTAGGCGTGTTTTTCAAACAAGTACTTATCGGATGGGGATGCCACTTTGCACACAAGACAATACTACCTAGGTTGAGGAACGTGCAAAGTGTTGTGTCCATTGGATATGCTTTGCATAGTCGATCGCACATTATACACCATTTTGTTCCTAGTGTTATGCACAATCATCATAAAATATGTTTGCAGGTGTGTTATCCGAACAAGTACTTATGGGATGGGTGCACCACTTTGTATGCAAGTCAATACGACCTAGATTGAGGTGTGTACAAAGTTTTGTGCCCATCGGAGAAATGTAGATGCGATAATATTAGCAAATTCTCGGCATGTGTATATGTGTGTGTGTGTGGCAAACAATTTTGATACAACAAAGTAAACACCTCATGAACAAATCATGCACTTCATACCTTGAGTATTGTGTCAAAATAAAAGCTGAAATAAGCTTGTTGATGAGGATAAATATGCCCTTGTAAATACTCCCTTGAATAAAAGCACAGTTGTTGTATGACCACGATAGGATCGCTTTGACACCTGTGATTTTGCCCACATGTAAGTTTGCAAATAGTATAAAAAATCGTATAATAATATATTAATAGTTTGCAAATGTGTATAGCAAGTGAGTAATGGGAAGTGGAAGTGGGAGTGAGGAGGGAGGAGTGGAATGGGAGAGGGGAGGTAATAAGGGTGTATGATAATAAGTATTAAAAATAGTATAATAATATATTAATAGTTTGCAAATGGCAAGTGAGTAATGGGAAGTGGAAGTGAGAGTGGGGAGGGAGGAATGGAATGGGAGAGGGGGAGGTAATAGGGGAGTAGGATAATAAGGGAGTGAAATGAGTGAGGGGAGTTAATAGGGGATGAAAAAGAGGAGGGTGGGATGGGGAAATATGGGATTTTGGGAAATGGTGGAAGGGTGGGATGGGGAAATGGGAGGAGTATGGGACTTGGTGGAAATGTGGGATGGGAGTGGTGGCAATGGGGGAGGAAGAAGAAATGGATGGGGGGAGGGCCAATGGAAGATTGGGATGAGGGATGGGGGTCCAATGCGAGAGGGGGAGTAATGGGAGCCAATGGGAGAGGGGAGGAATGGAAAATCAATAGGAGAGAGGGGAGGAATGGAAAGCCAATAGGAGAGGAGGAGGAAAACCTAGTTTTTCTTATATATAGTCTTCCTTCTTCATTCATTCTCCCCTCATTTCATTCATTGAAGCAAGAAAGCAAGGATGAGCAAGAAAGCAAGGAAGAGCAAGAAAGCAAGAAAGAGCAAAGTTACAAACTTTTTCCAAGTACTTGTAAATTTTTTTGATTAACTCTTTATCTAAGTTTTGTAGATTTTTTTTAAAATTTTTGAAGAGAGAGACTTTATTGATAATGCAGCTCACATTGGAGTTTGGTGGTCATGGACATCTTTGCTAAGAAGTGCTTCTTTGCCAACTCAATGACATCCATCCATGGCATTGTGTAAGAGTAAGTATAGACTACACTTATTGTCACTTCTTGTTGATATGCAATCCACATATTCACTCTTGTTATATGTTTTGATGTGCAGATCGACTCGAAAGTTGGTAGGTGCTATCGACACAGTAATGTGGCAACGTGACTTGGAACAATAAATAGAGTATATAACATGTCAGGTATCACATCAAGAGGATAGCCACATCTGCAATTGTGGATGGAGGGTGGGCTACAATTGCTTTTTGGTACTTGGTCAAAATTTTGAGATACAAATGACACAACACTGTCAACATATAGGGACTTGCATCTCTATGCATTTATAACATGTAGCGTTTGAGCAATCATTAACAGCAACATTATGGACCCTCCCACAAGTCAAATAGATAATGGCTCAGAGGAGTGTGAAATGAATGCTGTCAAAGAGTCAAAGGGGATAGAAGACCTCAACTCTACAAACGTGGCTTCATTGGAAGAATTGGGAAGCTCTTTTAATGTTAGGCTTATGATTCAACATAAACCTTAGTACCTTGAATTTGGTGGAGAGGAGATTTCAATCCTCTCTAGAGCTTCAAATGAGGTCAATAACAATGTTATGATGGCCATTCTCAGGTTTGATACAAACTTTTTCTCTACTTGATAATTCAATATTTTGATTAAATCTAATAAGCTAATATTCATTTATTTGTTGGTGCAATATAGTTATCTCATGATTTTGTAGATCCGTACAAAACTGTGTGTCTATGTTGGATTCCCTCCTTTCTCCTATACTTAGCCATAGCAGAAAGATGATAGCCTATATTTGTAAATGGTTACAGCCTTTACATTTAGATGGCGTGTGCATCCTATTTATGGCATATCACGAGATGTAAGTATCATGGCAACCTTTATTTTCATCTTATACTGGCGACATTATGTTAAATAATAATGGTTCTTAATTATTAGTGTAGGGAACATTGGAGTCTGGTGGTTTGGGACCTTGAAGACAAATATTGTTGGTTTGTCAACTCGATTGCATGCTTTCAAGGCTCACTGCAAACATAAGTATTCTATTAATATGTTGTTACTTCTATATTATGTACCTTATGTGTCTCCTACATGCACTTGAGGTCCGGGAGAATTTTGTCCAAGGAACTTGTGCCAGAAAATAGTGCTTCGAGCTATGCTCAGCCCATCCTTCACCCTAGCTAGGGATCTAGAAGCTCGATTCCTAGCCCCCACTTGATAGTAGGCTCCTAACAGGAAGATATATATGGCTCCAACGAGATGGAGAGTTTGGATGAAGTAATGCAAGACCACTCGAGTCCAAGGGCTTTTGAAGCCCCATTCACTAGTGTGGCCTCTCCCAACTCTCCTGCACATTCGGTTGCATCACGCTGAGAGGTACATTCTCCAACATGTTCGAATGTTTAGGCCGAATAGAGTCAGCCAACATGGAGAACCCCTTCATTGGCATGTCTGTAGGAAGGGAAGGTCAGCAACATCCACCTCCTGACCCACAGACTAGGACAGAAACCACCTTCGCATACCCAGGACCCTCTGCCTATGCAAGACCTTCCCAATGGCAACACATGGATGAGGGATTTCCAAGGGCAAGACCCTAGCCAAGGGGATGCAAGGAACTTCCAAGGAGGGGTGCCTTATGAACCCACCAAGTTTCGTCAACTATGGGGCACCACAATTCCCATCTTATCACTCATTGCATGGAACCAATGTTCCCATGCCCCAAGACCCACCTCCTCCAAGAGCATGTCCCTTCCCATCCATACCCATTGCACCGATGAACGTAGGCCTCAGGACATCTGTGCCAATGCTGGTACCAGCATCTACATGGATACCACCACCAGGGCCAGCAAGCTTAAGGCCAGCCCTGCGTCCTATTAGGCCCAGAGCAACACCACCCCTGCGAGCCGCTCAAATAGTGTTAACTGATGATGCAATGCGCATCTTACTGAATGCGCTAAGAAGGGGGGCCACACCACCTCCACCTGCCCCAGTGTTTTTTGCAAGGGTTGTGAATACCTCGAGGAGCCGACCCATAGCTATCTCTAAGTTAATGACCAAGTTCCTTGGAGAAGGAAACCTGGTCTCCCATGTGGAGCAATTTGAGCAAATTTGTGAAGCTTTTGGTGCTCCGAGGCACCTAGAAATGGCTAATGCATTTGGTCTCAACTGGGGTGGCAAAGCAGGCCAATGGTATAGGGCTCTCACCCCAAAAGAGAAAATGAACTAGGAGACATTGAGAAAGGCCTTCATTGTGGGGTTCGCCCCGACCATAAATGGAGCCCGATTAGTCTCATTTGTTACATGGGTTGGGGAAGGGACCTTAGAAATCAAAATTGGGAGGTATCGTGGTTTCCCCACCTATGGCAGTATGCACAGTAGAGTGCCAGCCTTGCCCTTAGGTGTGGGCACTCATTGGAGGGGTGGTTGCCATTGCATACCCCACATCAGACGTCGTCTCTCCGAGGAAACAAGTGGGGGTTGCTCGGTGCCTCCTTGGAGGTTCCTATCCTCCACCGCTGGCCTAGCTGGTCTAGCAAATTGGATGTCAGCTCACTCATATCCAAGTGCTTGGGCTCGTTGGTCTCCTTCTTGATCGTTTCTAGTATCTACACTTAAAGACCTAGCTGATGGAGCTATTTCTGAGGGATTCGTGGTTTTATCTGAATTTTCCTTGTCCATCATGTTATCTCTTATGCGGATGGCCACCTTGCTGCATAGATCGAAGGAAGTAGGATTCATGACCATTCTAAGGTGGTTGTGCAACTTCGGGTCTACCAATCCGATGATGAGGAAGCAAGGCAACAGTCGTTCGTCGCTCATCCGATCGTACAGTTCACAATGAGCATTGATTCCTTGTCATTCTACTTTACTTCATACAATGCCCTAACATCTCCGCCTAACCCCGTGAACACACAGGCTGGCCTTGTGGCTAGTTCAAGCCAATACAAAGCTCAGGCAGCTCCATTACCATTACCCATTGGGCTTGCAACTGCCACTTAGTACCTCGTATAACCCCAATCAATCAACTATTGGTGGAGGAAGTGCCAAATGACTGGGAGGATGTGGATACAAATCATGGATTTCATGATTACTACCCCTACGAGGAAGGAAGTGGCACCATGAGCCACTACCTCCCGCCAAAGGATCAATAGGTCCCTATGTTCCAGACCACTCCCGTGAACTCAAGGGCTACAAACCTAAACTCAATTGCTCGAAGGCCTCCGCTCCAATGTTACATCAGCCAGGGTCCACACAGAGCAAGTGAATGCCCCTACTAAGGTACTTCAAACCCTCCGGTGTCCTGCTTCAAATGCTAGCAGCCACATTTCTTGAAGGACTGTCCCTATAGGGATCGTACCCTTGCCGCTCCACCCACGACCAACCCCACACCCTTGTGTGGGGGGTGTGGGACCGAGCATCTATTATCCTATAAGAAGATCGATAACCCCAATCGTCCCACCAAAGAGCACCACCCATAACCTGCTTAGCATCGAACAAGGCTAGGTGGCCATAGTGCCCCTACAAGTCATCACAAGTATGCAAGCCAAGGCATTAGGCAAGGTAATGAGGAAGCTGGCAAGGAAAGATAACGGGTCCCTGTCGCCAAGCCCCAAGATCCCTCAACACCCCCTAACCTGGTCCAAGAAGGCCATTAGGGTAGGTGACGGCTCCAACCAGGTGCTTATCTAGGATGGTTTCAATGAGGAGACAGCCACTCTCGCCACCTCCTCTATTTTCAAACATGCTTCCACCCAGAGTGACCTTGAGGTGCCTCCGAGTCCAGAGTTAAACAAGCTAGTGTAGGCCCAAGTCCTAGCACACTCGCCCTCCTATAAGGATATCTATCTTGACTCAGTCTTAGAAAAGCAATATGTAAAAAATGCCAAGAACCGGCACCACATGACCAGTCGCGGAAGGATTGGTATGTAAGAAAATAATACGACGTCTGTGCTCAACAGATAATAGGATCTCGTACACAAGAGAGAAAAGTAGATAGTATGGAGAATAAAAATTTGATTACTGTAGAACTGATACAATAGATGGCGCTGCCTCCCAGCCATGCGCTCCTGTGAAAGAAGCTTCGATGGTGATCTGGAAACAGTAGAGGATGGAGGCTGGATGCTAAGGAATCAGGGCTGCTGTAGCCAGTGAGGAAATGGGCTTCACGGGCTTGCTCTTATATAGCCACCAGTCGTAGTTGGTTAGACCCAATTGGGTGACCGACCCAGTCTGCCCAAAATAGCCGACTAGGGGCCGATCCCGAAATAGGCCACTGACCACACGATAGAACCGGTGCACAAAATAGAGCAACTAACCTACGGTCTCCGTGGCCACAGCCATCCGAGATCATCTGGGACTCCAAACGAGCCCTGCAACCCGAGAGTGGGGGCTGCCCCGAGAAATGCTCTGTCTACCCTCGATGCGGTCAGTCATGGGATGCACCCGCACTTGCATGTAGCCTAGTTGGTAGTGTGCCAACTCCGTCCAACCATCAGGCCACACATGGCCCCCATCTGCTGATGTCCAAACTAGGACCTACTGGATAACCGAGCTACTCAAATGCCTTCTCCTCATATGGGGGGCTTACAAGTAGAGTTAGATGGTTCCCGCGTAGTTACACGAGAGTGGAGCATTGATATCTAACACCCCCCCTCAATGTCCACCCGCAAGTGAACTTACTTTTTTGGCCCAATTCCAAGTTGATGAAGATGCCTCTCCAGCAAGTCTCTTCCAAGAGCCTTCACGAAGATGTCCGCAGCATTCTCTGTAGTGAGATAGTACACCAAGTCGACCTCTCCATCCATGATGAGCTCACGTACAAAGTGATATTGAATCTCAATGTGCTTTGTGCAAGCGTGGAACACAGGGTTCTTTGCAATCGCCATGCAACTCTGATTGTCACATGATAACTGTGTAGGCTTGTTCTGCACTACACCCATGTCCCCTAAAATCCTCCTCAACCACACTACAAGAAGTTTGCGATTCCACACCGCACACTGTATGAGCTCCTAGGCTATTCTATCAGTCTTCAGCTATGCGTGCCCTCTGTTGGTTGATTTCTAACATGGTATTAGAGCCCAAGTAGGGGGCTCACAGGTGTGAGAGCCTGAAGGTAGGGACCTTGCTGAAGGACGACCCTGATCAGAAGCTCTTGGGAATCGACTTCCATGACTGAAGGACAGTGCCTCAAGGAGGGTGACTCAAGTTCAGTTAGGTGCATATAGAGTTTTGGTCTACAGAACATTGAGTTTGATCGACTTTGCTATGTGGTTTAGCAGCAGAGATGTCAGTTTCAGAAGCCTCTTCAGCCCCTTTCTCTCACTTCCTCCTCCCCCAGATTTCTTTCTTTCACCTATTGGAAAGGTCACCTCCCCTTCTGTAAGCCCCCATATGAGGAGAGCATGGGGAAGGGAGACCTAGGGCAAGAGTTTCTACATGGGCATCTATTTGGATGCCATGTGGGCAGCATGCCCAAAGGAGTTTAGGGGTTTAGGATTTAGGTTTAGGGATTAGGGTTTAGGATTTAGGGCTTAGGGTTTAAGGGTTAGGGTTTAGGAATTAGGGATTAGGGTATATAATTTAGGGTTTTGAGGGCTAGGATTTTAGGGTTTAGAAATTAGGGGTTAAGGTTTAAGATTTAGGGTTTAGGGTTTAGGGATTAGGGTTTATGGTTTCAAGGGCCTAAATTAGGGTTTAGGGTTTGGGGATGGGGGGTTAGGGTCTAGGGTTTAATTAATTTTATAAACAAGATCTAGATTTCCAAATAATTAATAAAGTAGATTATTAAGAAGATACTAATGTTCTTTATAATGGTTGTTACAGCTTGTTTGCAAAGGAAACTCACGAAGGAGATGGCTACAAAATTTATTCCAGGGATGGAGGTGATTCTATGTTGCAAAAGAGAAGTAGTTGCATTTGCTACAATCCGTGAAAGTGATCTAAATTCTATTTGTCACTTTAGAAGACTTGGCGAAGACAAGGTGGCAGTTATCGTATCAAGGATTCTTAGTGCACCTGTTGAGATAAAGCATAAGTGTGGGGATATGGAAATCCTTGGAGATGTTATGCACTATAATGCTTCCAACAAAGCATTTATTGTATGGGACAGAGATGAGACTTATCCAACACATGTCATCAGAAATACAAAGTGCATCTCTTTGGATTTTAGAGTGGGAGATATTTTACAAATGTTATCATTTGCAAATAAGAATGTAGCAGAAGGTCAAGTCTTGGGATTTGAACAAGTGGAACACTGGACATTTGCACAGATGAGAATTCAAAAAGTTACTGATGATGGTATGGATGATAACTCAATCTCATTGGATGGTCCCTACTATGAGGTAGGTAAGGAGTTGAGATGGAGCATGCAATTTTTAAAGATTGGAAAGGCTCGACATGTGGTTTTTAATGACAAACATAATGTATACTACAACATTAAAGAATTGAAAGAATATGCCAATGTACCAAGCCCTATTCCTTCAGAGATGGATGATTCCAATGCACTCAACTATAGCACTGACATCTTATCAGGAGTCGATGAGTTCAGTGGTACCGAGAAAGAAAAAGATTTCACAAGTGATGCCTTATCCGGGATGAGTTCATGCACATTGAAATTTGGCAAAAATGTAAAAAGTGATATCTTTTCAAGCATGGATGGCTTCATGGATATTGATAAAGTTCTTGGAGTTAAACCAAGTAACTATGGAATTATGGAAATCATGCACGATGATATAATGAGTGATGTTCTCTCTCGAGTAGAGGAGTTTCAAGACTATGGAGTTATGAAATCCATAGAAAGTGCATCAATGAGTGATGTTCTCTCAGGAATAGATGAGTTTGAAGATCATTCTGGACACTCTATCATCACTGACTATGGAGTTATGAAATCCATAGAAAGTGCATCAATGAGTGATGTTCTCTCAGGAATAGATAAGTTTAAAGATCTTTCTGGACACTCTAATGCCACTGTGACAAGTGGTTCTATGATTGTATCAAAAGTAAGGATGTGATCAACAAAGGACTATTCGGTATTTGACTTTGATTATGAAACAGTTAATGTTACAAATGGTTTGACAAATGTATCGAAAGCAAGGATGACATCAACAAAGGACTATTTAGTATTTGACTGTCAGAGTGATAAGATCAAGGATGCAACATCCCATGAAAACAACGTGACAAATAAATCTTACAAGGAGAACTGCACAAATCCAAATAAGAATGTATAGAAGGTCCCAAAACGAACATACAGATGCATGAAACGACAGCGAGTCAAGGCAGATCTAGAAAAGCAACCAAAGAGAATAAGAGTAATGAATAAAGATGTTATGCTAAAAGCAATGCGATCTACATGCTGTAAGCGTAGATGTATGTGATCCATTAACTTATATGACATCAAGGGTTGTAGAGAACATGTCTGGCAAAGGAAAGGGAGCAGAAGAAATGAATACCTACTCACGAGACTGTCTTGCTTTCTTGTAAATGATAAGAGAAGGCGAAGTTCAGGACAACAGATAAGGCCTCTTATAAATGGAAAAAGTGTTTGCAATAATGCATATCACATTATTATAGGATTATCACATGGCACATATTGGAATTTGGCTAATAAAGCAAAGTATGGAGTTAAATTTAACATTCATGGAAACACCCAGAACAAGAGCCTCAACGATTGCAGCAACAACAATTTTGAAAGATTACATTTATGAAAATGCTTTACTGCAACCCAAAATGCATCTTTCGATAGGTTTGACTAAAAAAGAAGTATTTAACTCTATTGGAGAAACACAGAGGCAAAGAGGGCATGCACCAGCATCTTTTCATACTTTGTATACTCTTTGGAAAAAAAGCTTTGGACATGTTAAAATCCCAAAGAGGAAAAAAATGTCAAAGTGCAACAACTGTGATGATCTAAAGCGAGCACTTGAGAGTGCAACATCTCTAGAACAAAAAGAAGCTTACAAAAAAAAGAGAGAATTTCATCATGGACTTGTTCGACATTCTAGAATAAAATATGCATTTTGGAAGGAGCAAGCTATTTCTCACCCAAATGAGTAAATGTGCATTATTGTAGATGGTATGGATCAAAATACAACAACATTACCTCGATTCTTCGTTAACACTCCACCTAAGCTACAAGGAAAATACTTTTTAAAGACACATCTATGTGGAGTGTTAGTGCATGGATTTAAGTTTTTTGTAGACATATGGATTGATTCCTTGCATCTACATGATAGCAATCAAGTTGTAACATCTGTTATGAAGGTAATTCACAATGTAAAAGGTCACCTACCAACAACTTTGAGAGTACAATTGCGAATCAGAGAATAAGAATGTACTCTTCTTTGCATTTTGCTCAATGCTAATCGCTCATAGAATCTTCAATGAGATTGAAATTTGGGTTTTTGTTGGTTGGACACACACATGAGGATATCGATCAGGTATTTAGCACAGTTTCAAGAGAACTAAAACACAAGGACATGGAGACGATGGATGACTTGATAAGAAAATATGGGAGGCAAGTTGGTGGCCATAAGGAAGGAACAGTATGCTCAATGGTTGAGAGATGTATGATTGGAAGAGTTTTATTCTACCTTTCATACAAAAAGGTGGTGATGCCCTGATAGGTCATAGTGCTCCACACAATTTTTGCTTTTTCTTAAAGGATGAAAAACCAATGATGCAGTGGCAACATATATTCTATTGATACAAAATGGGAACCTGAAGAACCTTACTCTCTCTTAACTTCAATCCCAAGCAAAGAAATGCATCCTTCATGGGTTCCTATAAAAGAATTCAGCAAGAAATCCAAAGGTGAAATAGAAGGCTTAAAAGCTTTTATTACATACAAAGAGGAAATGCTCCAGAGATTTCTTGATTGGAAGCCCTCTTGGAAGGAACACACTATTGTTGTAATTAGCAAGACCTACCAATTGATAAAGGACCTTGCAAAAATGCAAGAAGATGATATTAAGGCAGAACGGCCTTTATTTTGGCCAAATGTTGGTAACGACTTGCGCCCAGCATGTGGTCTCTTTGAAAATGAGTTTAAATTGCTTCTCCCACATCCATATTGTGAACCCAAGAAGAGAGAGTTTATGCCACAAATAGACATAGACGTCCATTATTTTGTTGCAGTTCGACCATTGGATGATGAACATGAGAACGTGAAGTTTTGGGTTGCAAAAGTAGTTGACGTGAGCATGGATGACCGTGGGAGAGCTACAACATTTACAATGGTATGGCATGAGCCAAGGGGTAGGAAGGAGAACTAGGATAACAATACATTGTATAGTAGTTGTTTGAAAAAGGAATGGGTCCCAAACCATGATGCAATTTCAGGACTTTCCATAGAGACAGTCATAGTATCTTGGAAATCAAGGTCAAAGAAAACAAAGAAGCACATGGGGTATGATGTAGAAGATAAAATAAATTACAACATCGGTCCCATGCAATTCAAGGACCTCCGCCTCTACCTCCACGTCCACAATCTCCACAAACACCACATCTGCATGTACGAGGATATGCACGCCACCCATTTTTGGAAGTATTTCTTATACCTCACTCAACTCACTCCACGACAGCTGGACCACTATGTAGTCCTACATACAATCCTCACCACACACCTCCTCCAATGCCGCTGGCATAAGGGAGGATCAGTAATAGGAAGGGGGGCATGTTAACATCCATAGAGTATAGTTGCCAAATGTAGGGTAATCAGTGATTAGAGGTGATTAGGGTTCATGATTTACTTCAATAGTTATAGCCATGGAAGGTGTACAACACAAGCTCAGGGAGTTTGATCCCCAAATACCCCAAGGCCAACCATTCCAAGCAACGTGCATAGATTGTAGGTTCTAGCTAACACCTCAAGCCCAAATAGTGCAGGCAACATGCACATTCTGATTTACTTCAACGGTTACAGCCATGGAAGGAGTACAACACAAGATCAGAGGCCCCAAATACCCCAAGGCCAAAGAGATTGTAGGCAACATGCACAGATGGAATGTTCTAGCTATCGAGTTATAGGTTCTAGCTACCACATTGTATGTTCCAGCTGCAAGCTGCGGTTAAGTATCTCACGAAAGTTAAGCCTTTCCAGTCCAAGTTTTGAGCCTCATGCATGGGGTTTGAACCAAAAATGGCTTAAGGTTTGAGGGTGCTCAGGGAGTTTGAACCCCAAATAGCCTAAGACTTGGAGGCGTGAGGCTAACACAAGTGCTATTTGGAAGCCAGTTAGGAACACCTCCTAATGTCAGCCTTTTGTCCCAAGCGCTCTTATATGGTTAACACAAGCGCTATTTTCACTAGTAGGGAGAGATGGAAAGCATAGCAATATGCCTTGGCACCCTACGGACCCAAGAGCCTTTTAATGTAAAGAGAGGGAGATTGCTAAAAGGAAAAGTGTTGGCCCTCCCTTCAAAAGGTGATGTATAAAAGGCCAAAAGGTTGACTTTCGTCTTTATTGTTGATTTCACAAGTTTTAATACAAGCTCCCTCTTCTCTTCCAAGAGTATTTTGGGTGTTCTCTTGTTTCCATTGTAGTGCCCTTGTGTTTGCCACTCCATCCCCCTTCACTCTCCTCTTCCCTTGTCCTTCTATCCCTCCCTTCTCCCCTCTCTTCTCCCCTCTTTCTCTCGTGGAAACACATTGCAACAGTCCGGAGGCCGCTTGAGTGACACATGTAGATGGCTCATGCCTTTCATTGCTATCCAAGGAGTAGCTTGGAGTGGAGGCTCCATCAGCATCTCTTCAATATATCCCCACAACACATGAGTCACCGTTGAGACCCACACAGAGCTTGGATGTGGACCTTGGATCTTGCCTTTAGTATATGGAATGGATGATGAAGAGAGTGGTCGCTAAGGCACTGAAGAAGGACTAGTGCTTTTATAAAAATACTATAGGTAAGGAGTGCTTTGCACGACCACAAATAGAAAGAGTGGTAAAAAAGGGATGGTCGGAAAGCAAGGGATGGGAAGTAAAGTAAGAGGAAAGAAACTACTAGATGGCCATCCATGAGAAGGATCAGCCGGCCTTGGTTCAAGGCCTTGGTTCAAATCATCTTCTTGATCATCTTATGAGGAAGAGGGCAGTTGATCGTGTGCACTATGAGTTAGTGTTTATGGGCACTGCTGAGTCCTTTCAAGGCCTTTTTGGGCTTCTTTTCCTCCTCTACCTCTGATTCGTCTCACTGCTTTCTTTCGATGAACTCTCTATCCTCGTCTGACTCTTCATATTTATCCCTACGTTTTTTTCTTGAAGGCTGCTTTTTGGATTTGCCTTACACTTGGTTGATCGTTAACATTTTTTTGTTCCCCTTGTAGTGCTTCACATGCTTGAAATGCCTGACTAATCAAGTCATTCAAGGGTAAAGTGACTTTGTCCACCATCGCCACTATAGTTTGCACATCCTTGGCTAGGACATTGATAAAATACTCGTTCAGCACCTCCACTTCCGGTCATTGTATCACTAGGACCCTTTGCAAAAGTTGGCAGTACTGAGCTGCATAGTCCTCCACATCCTTATCACTTTGTCTCAAGATCGACACTCCCTTGAGTGTATGCAAAATTTTATAATCCTTCTAAAACCACTCAGGAAGGCGACCTTGATTTCATCGTAATTTTGGAAGTACTCTAAGGCATACATGATCCTCCAACCAACATAATGCGGTAGCCTCCAACATGGACTCAAATACTACCTCCTTCTGCACTGGATCCACAAGACCGGGCACATTGAGAGCATAATTTTAATTGAATTGGTGAACATGGGCATCTGCATTCCCCTAGAACTTTGTATACTTCCTCATTGTCAGTACTAGTAGATTCAGAGGTCCTTGCAACCTCATTCGCATTCATGTTGCAGGTTAGTACCGCAATTCAATGAGTAAGACAATCTATTCCTACATGAAGCAACCAAACCTGATGAACCAACTCACTCACATCCATGTTGTGGGCTAGTACTGCGATTCAACGAGTCAGGCAATCTATTCCCACATGAAGCAAGCAAACCTGATGAACCTGCTTGCTTGCGAAACAACGATCACCAAATCGAGCATGCTAGGGCCATGTATTCACTGCACAGAGGTCCTTAAGCACAACATGTACGAAACTTTTGAGTTAATTGTGGTCACCAATGTGTAACTCCCTAAGCTGTATGCTTTATGGAAAGATAATAAATGTGCATACTCATGCACACACGACATAGAGTATGTGAGATAGGGAAATGTGCATACTCACGCACATATGACACAAAGCATGTGAGATAAGGAAATGAAGACACTGTATCATCTAAATATGTGAATCTGCGTAAAGCTCAAGAGACACTTGGTCGGTTGGATATACAATCTGTGCATTTGCAACCATTGACTGAAGGGTTGTGGGTACTTGTGTCCTTGGAATTTGTGCTAACCCCGTGGACTATTAATGCTTTAACACATTTCACACCCTAACATTGCACACCTTGAACATCTTGCTCATCTTGCAGAAGCCATGGGATGGAGCCTAAAATTGGTGCCATTTTCATGGAGACTAGCATCTTAAGTGAAAAGTTGACATACACAAGTATATGTGAAAAACAAACCACCACAAACTATCATGGACATAACACTTAAGGTCCAGGAGAGCAAAATTTTTTTTCAAACTCTAGCCACAAATATCAATAAGATCCTCACGAGCACTATGATTTTTTTGTCTCTTTCCCACGGCTTTCATAGGAAGAGCAGGGTATTCTCAATATGCAGGGTTTCGAGGCTTTTTGTCACCAACAGATATTTTGATGTTGTTGTTTGTAGTATAAGTGTAGCTTAGGATCTTGGGTCATATTCCGGTGAGAAACGTAGGCTTAAGTGTTGTAAGCAAACATAGTGCATGCATGTGTGAAAGGAACGTGCATCATCATGGTTGGGGTAGTGAAGGCTTTTGCCTTCATTGGGGGTTGAAGGGTTTAGGAGAAGTTTAAGGGTTAGAGGGAGGCTCAAGGTTTAGAAGGAGTTTTAGAGTTTAGAAGATTTTCAGGGTTCAGAGGGAGTTTAAGGGTTAGAAGGTGGATCCAAGGTTCAGGGTAGAGTACATGGTGGAGAACTTGTCTCCCTCGTCGATCATGGAGGTCAAGGGTTGAGGGACTAAGAATTTAGGGGGAGCATAGGAGTGGGAGAGGAAGAAGGTGAAAGAGCATGGGAGGGAAGGAGAGGGAGGAGAAGAGAGGAGGAGGAGGGAGGAGGAGGAGGAGGAGTAGGAGGAGGAGGAGGAGGGAGGAGGAGAAGGGAGGATGAGGAGGAGGAGAGGGAGATGATGGGTTGCAAGGTTGGATGAGAGGGGAGGAGGAGTTGCAAGGTTAGGACATGCTTTTGCACGTGGAGTGCAAGGAAGCATGGACACTTGGAGTCAATTACTTGGAATACCAAAGTATAACTCAACACAATGCCCCAAAGAGTGTGGGTTTCATTCCATTATGGGTATTTATACAAGTTGGAGAGCTTCTCTCTCTGCATGTAGGAATTGTAACACATTCTCTCTCTACATGTAGAACTTGCATATAGAAATTGTATGTAGGAGTTGCAAGTTGCATGTAGAACTCGCATGTAGAACATGCATGTAGAACTCGCATGTAGGACTTGCAAGTAGAACTTGCATGTAGGAATTGCAAGTAGAAATTGCAAGTTGAGGATTCCTAAGAGAGATTATTCCTAGCTTTATGCAAGTACAAGCGGAGCTTTGCCGCTACTCTACACACACATTCTGTGCTACCTAAGTCCATGACCTAAGTCCATGTTGGCACAAAGACAACATACTCCCGGATCCGTTTTATTACCTATCCTCAGTTTATGGATTATTATGATCATGGAGATGGGATGCCATGTGTGTAATCCAATGGATATGGAACTTGTGTCATGCCAATCGATCCTACTATAAAGCCTTTGCACCATACAATTTTTTCTCTATTTTCACGTAGCCTATATCCACTATTTGTTCGAACAGAGATATGTGGCGTGCTTCTAAGAAGATGACTCTTTGATAGAGTCAGCTTATAATCTGAGCATCGATCCTCTCATTGGGATTGAAATTGAGTGGAGGCAAATGGCGGTCGATGTGACTGGGGACCTCCAGAATGTATTCCAATGTTTTGCAAAAGATAGCACTTTGGCGAAGGATGCATTCAATGTTTCCATGCATTATTTGCTCATGCTATTGTAGTGCTCGGATCAGTGTGCCTTAGATATTCCAATCTACGCTAGAGTATGGCTTGATCATTGGCCAATTAATGGTGCTATCTTCACCCAAAGTGTGTATGTTGGCTTAGCATTTGTGACATCGTGGAACTGCATAAAACTTAGGATGGGTTTTGAGACATGGAGGTGCACGCACGTAATCTTTCAAGAAGATTACATCAATGAGCTTAGCACCAATCAGGTTGGGGATCCAACTTGCTTACCCAATCTTCACTAACTTGATGCTCATGAGGGTTGGTGGGGAAGTTGTCCAAGGTCCATCCACCTCGAATTTTCATATCAGTATATTTGCTCCATAAATCCTTGATGTGGTTATTGGGAAGTGGTATCACATCAAAATCATACCCATCATTGGAATTTGGCTTGGTAGTGTGAATTGGATTATCCAAATTTTGATTTTCAAAATCAAATACTGGGTCATTTTCTGCTGATGGCAGCACAAGTAGTGTCGAAGGTGATGATGCGGAAGGGAGAAAATTTGGGGACATGGGGGATAAATATGGAAGAGTGTTAGTTGTGGAAGGGGAATCAGAGGGGAGGGAGGGAAGAACAAGGCAAATGGTTTGAGCAGCTTGGTAATCCTCAAGGGTAGGATTAGCAAGGGAAGCGAAGAGGTTAGGTGTGAGCGGCTCATAAGTTTGTGACTGTTGGGTTAGTTGAAAGTGGTGAGAGGCATGAGCAAAGAGACGATGAAGGGAGTAGATGTTAGGTTGGAGCTCAGAGAAGGTTAAGAGGGTGGTAGCAACAAGGGTAAGTGAGGTTATGAGGCTAGCATAGAGAGTGGTTAGATATGGAAATTTGGATGTGAGATAGGACCGGCCATACTCCGCCGACACTTCCTTTTACTTGTGTGATGGGATTATCAGCTATATGGGTGGGATGTCGGTTATTTCATGCCTTGTAGATAATAGTGATGGCCTTTGTAGCAATGGCAACAAATTAAAAATAACCCTAAGGGGAGGACTACCCATGAGGCATACATATGCGATGAAAGCATCCGTCCTGAGTGCTATAAACTCGACATGTGTAGACAGGCATAATATATTTTTCTCATCTTCGAACAAGTCTTGGCAAATTATGTGCAGAGTTTTGGTCCCTATGGAACGTTCCCATTTGATTGTTGGATGAGCAGATATGATCCTAGTTGGAGTTGCTTCCATTGGATAAGCACTCATTCTTTGAGGTGATCTTCTACTTGTAGAGTACCCACAAGCTCTTGGTACACCACCATTGTGCATTGTAGTGGGACTTCATTGGTGTTGTCTTCCATTGCCTCATTGTTGTGCACTAGGAATTGGATTTCAAGCCTGGAGATGACTATCTTTTGGGATTGTAGCTCATCTATTTTTTCTTTATATTTGTGGTAGATGGATGTATATGCCTCCTTAAGCTTTTTAATCCACAAGATGACTTGCGCTTGTTGAGGAATGACTTCAGTGGTATTGGACCATTGGTCCAAGACTTGTGCTTGAGAAGTACTAGCCTCTTTAGCAGTAGCAAGTTGGTCCATTAAGATTTGGTAGTCCCTTGTAATCTCTTCAACGTTGAATGTGCGTATTGCTAAAGACTGTTGCATGTCTTCAAGCTTCTCTTGGCAATACTAGAGCTCTTCTTCTTTTGGATTAGAGTGAGTTGAGCTTGTGCCAGTTCCTCCATCTATTGAGCATGTGTGGAGGTCAAGTAGTCATAGGCCCATTTGTAGGATTGCCGTAGCTTGTA
The DNA here is from genome assembly GCF_047967505.1 of Dipteris shenzhenensis. Taxonomy (NCBI): domain Eukaryota; kingdom Viridiplantae; phylum Streptophyta; class Polypodiopsida; order Gleicheniales; family Dipteridaceae; genus Dipteris; species Dipteris shenzhenensis. Next base: position 35,006,307 of record NC_141626.1, read on the forward strand.
TTGTTATTTGTTGTCAGCTATATTTGGGATTGGTGGAGGTTGGAGGTAACATCCCTCACACTGTCTTCTCTTGAGATTGGAGAGATTGGTTCATGTGCACTTCATCAACCTCTTTATCATCTATTTGCATCAAAAGTGCCCTGACCTCTATGGAAATTCCATGGAATTGTTCTTCGATTGCTGCTACAGTCTGTCTTTCCAATCCTCGTCCATGTTCCTCCTTGGCCAAGCTAGTGAAGAGTTCTGGCGTTTGAAGCATTTGGCTAGCTTGATGATGGAGAATGATAGACAATGATGAGGGTTGGTGATACTACTGATACAATTGGTGCCATGTGGCCATCATAATCATTCTGTAGTACTTTTTGGGGGTTGTTGCAATGGTAAGTTAGTCACTTGGGTACAGTAGTCATATTGTTGATCTCGCACTAGCTCCCCTTGTGGCTCATGAACTGGCACGGTGTTGATGGCGATGCTGGTTCCAATTTAGCCTCAGGCTCTGGCTGCTATTGTTATTGGAGATATATTGGTTGCAGTTGTGCACCGAGATGTAGCATCTCGTGGGGCAATTCCTAAATTCCGACCTCCAGAATAGGCATTTCTTATGAGGTATCCGCATTTGCCAATGTGATAGTAGGAGAAGTTGGTGATGGCTCCCATGCTGGTGAGAAGGGAATGTCCAACTCCTCAATAGGTTTTAATGACTGGTGGGGCAAAGGCATTTCTCGTTCTTGTAGCTCTTTATTGATGATTACAGCCGATAAGTGTGGAATTTTACATTTTTGGCTTGATGAACCATCGAGTTTTTTTGTGAAGAAGATGACTAAGTGCTAGATCCAGTCTTGCTTTAGCTTCCTACTCAGCAAAACAAATGTGCAGAGTGGAAGGGGTGGATTCTTGCTGCACTTAACCCCCAGGATTGTGGATAGGAATTGTGATGCTTCCTTGATGCGAGGGTTAATGATGATGCGAAGTAACATCCCATCCCTATGGAACTTTTTGACTTTGGTGAGGAGAGGCTATATTTCAAGAAATTTAGCATAGACAAGCCTTATAGGGTATTTTGCACCTTGTGTTCGGAGTGAGAATTCCCTTTGAGTTACTGTACTATCAAGGATAATGTTGAGTGGGCTCTGATGTACAATGATGGGGCCATACTTGCAAACTGTGCATCAGTAGAGTGGTAAGAATGGAGAACATCCCTGATGTACGTGGTCATTGTAGGACTGTCCTCCAAGGACTTTAGGCTCTCATACAGACTGCTTAGACCACTTTGCTATAAAAAAGATGTTGTTGCATTGGAAAGAGCATAAGTCGATGTAAATGGTCACACAAGCTCCAAGGACTAGGCCTCATCAATGGTTGTGTAGGCCAGTGGTGACTGGGGTGGCAATTGTTCTTCTTAGGTTTGGTGGCAATTGTTCTTCTTAGGTTTCCATGTCACTCCGAACCACAAATGCCTGTGGTCACCTGGGTTGAGAGGAGGTAGATGGCTACAAACTACGGAGGGGGTCTCGTGGTTGAGGCAGTGGGCTCTTTTTTGCATCCTCTTGTGCAACAACTGTTGTTAGCAGATTGACTTCCTTGTGTTGTGGTTTGGTAGTCTGTTGGCATACATCACAACCTTTGACATATTCATAGGCATCTGCCCAAAGTGTTGGCCACCAATAGCCTGCGAGGAGGACTTTTCTTATTGTTTCTTCCCCTTGGAAGTGTCCTCGTACAATGCCTTCATGGACTTCACTCAGGATTGGCATGATCTCATGAGGCATTACACACTTTCTTAAAACCTAGTCCTTGCCCATCTTATACAGTTGTCCTGCAATGATTTGATAGGGTGCATCTTTTAAAATTAGTTTTCTAGCATCCACTACTTTCATTTTAGAGGGTGGTCTTCCTGCCATTAAGTACCCAATGATATCTACACATCAATCTAGAAAAGCATCTATCTGAAATAGTGTGGCATCAGGAAAGTCATGTTCTACTGCAGTGGCTTCTTCTCTTGACCTGACATGAGACATGTGATCGACAATGTATTGTTGGGCACCTTTGCGGACCACTATTTTGAAGTTGAATTCTTGAAGCAAGAGGATCCATCTGGTTATTCTTCCTGTTGTACATGGACAGGTCACAAGATAAATCAATGCTTGATGGTCGGTGTAGAAAACAAAATCATTTGCTAATAGATAGTGCCAAAATTTCTTAACACTATACACCATTGCTAGGGCTTCTCTTTTTGTGGTGGGTATAGTTGATCTCCGCATCATTGAGTTGTCGACTGGCAAAGTAGAATGGGTAGTCTTTCTTATGTTCGCCAGATTGACAAAGCACACTCCCAATGCATACTTGGATCCATCAGTATGAACATGAAAATAAATATCCCAATTGGGAGATATAAGGATAGGTGTTGTGATTAGGCACCACTTTAAAAGCTCAAAGGCTTGGTCACACTCTTCTGTCCATAATAATTCCACCAAAAATTTGTAAAGTGGTCTGGCTATCATGGCATACCGCAATATAAATCTTCTATAATAGTCGACCTGTCCCATAAAGACTTGTACACCTTTGGAATTTGTAGGAGGAGGAAATTCCATGATGATTTTGATTTTGTCCACATCAGTTGCAATCCCATGTTGAGAAATGATGCGTCCCAAAACAACTCCATTGGTGACGATGAACTGGCATTTTGTTGTATTTAGGGAGATGCCATGCTCCCTACATTTGATTAGAACTTCTTCAAGACATGTGAAGTGGTTTTTTTTGTTCGAGTGGATGCACAAATCATCCAAGAACACCTATAGAAATGTATTCTCATAAATGACTTGAAAGCTGTGAACATGACTCTCTTGAATGTGGCTGGGGCATTACAAAGGCCAAATGGCATGACTTTATAGGCAAATATACACCGTTCTGTAGCAAATGTTGTTTTTGATTGGTCTGCAGGAGCAATTTGCACTTGGTTAAAGCCACTAAGGCCATTCAAGAAGCTATGTATCTCGAAACCTACCACCTTTTTCAACACTGTTTCTGTTAAGGGTAGGGGATAGTGATCCCTGATTGTGGCAGCATTCACAATCTTTATGTCAATGCATATTCTTAGCTTCTTGTTATGTTTAGGCACAATGACGATGGTGAAACCCAATCAGTGTGCTCGATCTCATAGATGAATACGGCATCTAAGAGTTTTTCCAGTTTGTTCATAAACCATGGTGCCATATTTTGGATTTGTTCTCGATAAGGTACACATACCTTAGGGTGGGCACCTTCTCTTACAAGTATTGTGTGTACTTCCACTTCTGGTGAAATTCCTTTCATTTCCTTGTATGACCATGCTAGGAAGTCTTAGTATTCCATGGAGTGCTTTGAGCTTAGTTTTATCTTTCTATGTAAGCTGTTTCCCAATGAAAACCAATTTTTCTTCCTCCCCTTCAAGGGCAAGGTTTATTGTTTGAGTTTTTTCCGGTCCCTCATAGATTGAAGTCTCTCCAATGCTATCAGTTTCTTGAGCTTCAGATTCTCTTAGTGGTCTTTGCATTGCTATGGGGACACTACCACTTGTGTAGTTCTTGAAGCTCTCCGACACTTCTCGAAGATCAGCCTCTTATGGTGTTGAACTAGCCTGACATGTTCTATGGATACTGGGTGGTATAGTATCATTAACCAATTTTTGAGGCTCTTGGGGACTTTCTTTTTCTGAAGTCTCTTGATCGATCTTCATCCTCACATGTGGCTTATACTAAATTTGATGTTGGGAATTATGGGGTAACTTTTCCACTGGCAAAGTATTCCCAAGTAAGGGTTCATTTGCTATGCATACTCCTTCAAGTCCATCAGGGGACCATTCAAGAGGAGGTGGCTCAGATTTTGAGGTAGGTGGCTTGGTAAGATACAATTCAACGATCCTAGTTTGGACTCATTCGAACTCAACACCTATTTCATTAATTTTGGACTGGTGCACTGTCCAAATTCATTTTGTGAGATAATTTTGGATAAAACATTTAAAAAAAAGAGGCTCTTAAAAAACAAAACATTGAGACAAAAAGGAAGATTTTTAAAAATCAAATTAGAAAAAATGACATGAGATGTTATTAAAACTACAGTACATTAAAAATAGAGGACATCACATTGTTAAAAGAGAACAAAAGTAAGATTTTAAAAAATCAAATTAGAAAAAATGGCATGACATGTTATTAAAACTAGAGTACATTTAAAAAAGATCACATCACATTTGTACAAGAAGTAGATCATATAACTCAAAGCCATATGGTGTCAAAAAACACCTTACATTAGCTCACAGCCCTAGAAGTCTATCTCATCTTGGTCTCTCTTATCTTCTCAATAACCCAAAGTCTAGAAGATCTCATCATTGGTCTCTCAAAACTAGAGTACATTTAAAAGAGAGCACATCACATTTGTACAAAAAGTAGATCATATAACTCAAAGCCATATGGTGTCAAAAAACACCTTACATTAGCTCCTAGAAGATCTCATCTTGGTCTCTCTTATCTTCTTAATCACCCAAAGTCTAGAAGATCTCATCATTGGTCTCTCTTATCTTCTCAATAACCCAATCTTTCACTGCCTCCACATCTATATCCTCAACATAATTACATGCAAAGAAGTAATTTAAGTAGTCACAAATTGTTTCTTTATAATTTCTCTGTGAGGCTCTTATTGTGCTCTCAGCATCCGCATCAAATCGCCCATGACGAGAGCTACAATAACAAAGGTTACTTAAGAAGTCTAAGAGATCTTGTCGTGCTTTTATAATATGTCTTAAAAGTCTTTCACTCTCTGCTATCTTGAGAGTCTCCTCCCTCTCTGTGTGCCTTTGTGCATCAAATTCCTCTCTCTCCATCTGTGTCAAAGGAGAACCTTGTCGAATTCTGGCCTCTCTCTGTGCTCCTTGGTCAGCAATCCATTCTTTGAGATTGTTAATTCCAAACTCCACGTCTTTGATAATGCCAAGGACATCCATGGGTGGGGAGATGATAAAGAAAGGGAGATGGACTAGGATGGAAGAAAGAAGAGAGTGTTTGTCGAAGGACTAGGATGGAAGAATACAAGTTAATGAGAAGCACTAGGATGGATGAAAGAAGAGAGTGTTTGTGGAAGAACTAGGATAGAAGAATACAAGTTACTAAGATGGATGAAAGAAGAGAGTGTTTGTGGAAGGACTAGGATAGAAGAATACAAGTTACTGAGAAGGACTAGGATGTAAGAAATAAGAGAGTGTTTGTGGAAGGACTAGGATGGAAGAATACAAGTGCACTAAAGCACGATGTGTTCTCTATGATAAGGATAAGGGTTGGAATAAAGTGAGAGAAGCATTGGGAATGCTCTACTTTAAGTGAGTGGAGACTGTCCAACTGAATAAAATTTTGCAGAGCATTGGGAATGATGTACTTTAAGTGAGTGGAGCATTGGGAATTGATACTTTGGAGTGAAATATATTACAAGTGAGAGAGAGAGAGAGTGATAGAAAGTGAGGAAAGACGTAAAGTGAAAGATGAATACAAGTTAATCAGAAGGACTAGGATGTAAGAAATAAGAGAGTGTCTTGATGGGATAGAAAGTAAGGGAAGACGTAAAGTGAAAGATGAATACAAGTTAATCAAAAGGACTAGGATGTAAGAAATAAGAGAGTGTTTGTGGAAGGACTAGGATGGAAGAATACAAGTGCACTAAGGCACAATGTGTTCGCTATGATAAGGATAAGGGTTGGAATAAAGTGAGAGAAGCATTGGGAATGCTCTACTTTAAGTGAGTGGAGACTATCCAACTGAATAAAATTTTGCAGAGCATTGGGAATGTTGTACTTTAAGTGAGTGGAGCATTGGGAATTGATACTTTGGAGTGAAATATATTATAAATATTACATCATCACATATTCATATCAAAATTCTCATAACACAAGGTTATATTTCCAAATAATCACATCATCACACATTCATATCATAAAATTGTGTGCATGAAATAAATATATAAATATCATGACTAGATGCCACTTAAATAATAAGTCATAAATTGGTGTATAATCAACAAAAACTACATCATGATTCATACATTGCAACAAATAAATGTCAACCATAATATTCATGGAATAAACAACATCATGAGAATATGCTCCTCATGCATATATACAAACACATCATACATGCATCACAACTCTTTTTATACTTCTAGTGGAGACTGTGGCAACTCTTCTGATGCTTCTAATGGAGGCTGTGGTGCTCTAGATGTACACTCAGTCTCTGCTTCTTCTTCTGTAGTATGTAGTGCTTTCGGAGTAGACTCAGTATCCTCTTCCTTAAATGCAAGCAGAGGCTATGGCAACTCTTCTGATGCTTCCACTGGAGGCTGTGGTGCTGTAGGTGTACACTGAGTCTCTACTTCTTCTGTAGTGTGCAGTGCTTTCATAGTAGACTCAGTCTCCTCTTCCTTAAATGCAAGCTCTGATATTGCTTCAGTTGCACCTTGTATTCTAATGGCAGCAATTAGGTCTCGAATGATTTCAGCCCTAAACAATTGTATATCCTCCTCTGAATATTTGAGCTCCAAAGAGCCTTCCGATGAGACCTGTGGCTTAAGTGAGAAAATTTCTTTGAAAATCAACATGCAGTTATAGGCAACTCTCCACCCACAACTATGCCCATCTTCCTGCTCTACTACTAAATGCTTTTGGAAGTCTAGCGAGTCTTTGTACTGTCCTGTTTCTCTGATAGCAGATACCAACTTCTCAACCGACCTGCTCATCATGACATATTAAAAAAACTTAGTGTGTCTATTACATAAGGTACATAATATAGAAGTAACAACAGATTAATAGAATACTTACGTTTGCACTGAGCCACGAAAGCCTGCAATTGAGTTGACAAACCAACAATAGTTGTCTTCAAGGTCCCAAACCACCAAACTCCAATGTTCCCTACACGAATAATTAAGAACCATTATTATTTAACACAATGTTGCCAGTATAAGATGAAAATAAAGGTTGCCATGATACTTACATCTCGTGATATGCCATAAATAGGACTCACATGCCATGTAAATGTAAAGGCTGTAACCATTTACAAACATTGGCTATCGTCTTTTTGCTATCGCTAAGTATAGGAGAAAGGAGAGAATCCAACATATACACATGGTTTTGTACGGCTCTACAAAATCGTGAGATAACTATATTGCACCAACAAATAAATGTTGAGCCATTATCTATTTGACTTGTGGGAGGGTCAATAATGTTGCCCTTAATGATTACTCGAATGCTACATGTTATAAATGCATAGAGATGCAAGTCCGTATATGTTGACAGTGTGGTGCTCATTTTGTATCTCAAAAATTTGACCAAGTACCAAAAGCAATTGTAGCCCACCCTCCATCCACAATTATAGATGTGGCTATCCTCTTGATGTGATACCTGACATGTTATATACTCTATTTGTTGTGCCAAGTCACGTTGCCGCATTACTGTGTCGATAGCACGTACCAACTTTTGAGTTGATATGCACATCAAAACATATAACAACAGTGAATATGTGCATTGCATATCAATCTACATGTCAAGAAGTGACAACAAGTGTAGTCTATACTTACTCTAACACAGTGCCATGGACCGATGTCATTGAGTTGGCAAAGAAGTACTTCTTAGCAAAGATGTCCACGACCACCAAACTCCAATGTGAGCTGCATTATCAATAAATAATAATTACTATGTTTGAGACAATTCTAGCAATGCAATAGAAAAAACAAGTAGGGTTTGATGCTTACTTCTCATAATATGTTGTAAAGATAACTCGTGCCTCATTCATAGGAACGTGCTTCAACCACTTGCAAAAATCCTCTATGGTTTCTTTTTTGTTGCTAAGCACTTCCAAAATAAGAGGATCGAGCAAATATGAGGCAAATATGAAACTCTTTGTATATTTTGAGGAAAATCTGCTATAACATTACTATATTAACAAAAAAAGTATTAGCTTCTTGGGTTTAATCAAAATAAGCAAAGTATAAAGCCGAGGAAAAAGATGCATCAAACCTGAGGATGGTTGTAATGACTTTGACATTAACCTCTTTCTTAGGATTCAAGATGATTAAAATCTCTTCTTCACCAAATTCAAAAAAATGAGATTGTTGTCGAATTAACAACATAGCGGTGAATGAACTTCCAATCTGCTGCAATAAAGTCATATTTTCATGACTCATATTATTGAGAGAGTAGTCTACATCATATTCTTCTTCACTTGCTATGTCTTCTACATCCTCCTTCTGCTATAAAAATATAAAAAAGTTATGAGATGTACACATCCCAAATAAAGGCTTAAACAAGCATAGAAATATAAAGATAAGATTTCATACATGCTGCAATGTAGTCATATTTTTTGGTTGTTCCCCAACATTAATAATGGTTTTTTCATTAGACTGCATAGAAGTATACAGATAAGGTTTCATACATGCTTTCATTAGAGTGAGTCTCTCCTCCTCTTGGAGCAAAAATTTAAAAAGTAAGATTTCATACATGCTTTCATTAGAGCGAGTCTCTCCTCCTCTTGGAGGAAAATTTTAAAAAGTTATGAGATTTACACATCCCAAATAAAAATAAAGGTTTAAATAATCATAGAAGTATAAAGATAGCATGCTTTCATTAGACTCAGTCTCTTCTCCTCTTGGAGAAAAATATAAAAAAGTTAATATGAGATTTACACATCCCAATTAAAGGCTTGAACAAGCATACAAGTATAAAGATAAGGTTTTATACATGCTGCAATGTAGTCATATTTTCAGATTGTTTCCCAATGGTAGCAATTAGACACTGAATACTCTCAGCCCAAAACACTAGTAGATCGGCTTCTGTATATGATTCCATTTTGATTGGTAACTCCAAATCAAAAATCTCTCTAAGAAACAACATGTAGTTATAGGCAACTCTCCACCCATAGCTGTGCCCATCTTTTTGCTCCACTGTAGACGTCGTTTGAATTCTACTTGGTCTTGTTGCTCCGTGGTTGTTTTGATAGCAGATACTAGCTGATATGCAGCACTGTCCATCATGACATATTAAATATATTAATATGTCATGATCATAAGATACAAAATAAGAAAGTAACAAAAATATTAAGAGAATAATTACCTTGGGGAGTTGGCATGATAGCCTTCCACTGAATTCACAAACCATAAACGGTTGACTTCAAGGTCCCAAGCGATCAGACTCCAATGTGAGCTACGCGACCAGATTAAAAATGATTATTGTTTTACACAAATTTGCCAAAGAAATAGTAAAAATAAGGTTGGAGTTGATACTTACTCCTCATGATAAGGCATAAAGATGACTCGCACCCCATCTAAATTCAAAGGGCTTAACCAGGTACAAACATCTTCTATAGTCTTTTGAGGAGAGCTAAGAATAGAAGAAAGGAGAGCATCGAGCATGTAGATATGATTCTGCACTACACTAGGAAGCTGAGAAATAACTACACTGCACCAAGAAATAAACAAACGTTAGCTCATAGAATTGATTTGCATTCTGCACTAGGAAACTAAGATATAACTACACTGTAAACAAATAAACAAATGTTAAATCATTGAAGTAGCAACAAATAAACAAATATTACCTGAGAATGGCCAGGATAACATTGTCATTAACCTCTTTTAAAGGATTGGAGAGGATTGAAACCTCCTCTCTACCAAAGCTCAAATACTAAGGTTCTCGTTTCAAAACGATCCTAACTTCAAATGAGCTTTCCATTTTATCCAATGCAGCTAAATTTGCAGAATGGGCCTCTATCATAGCTTGTATTCTATGTTTGCAGTCATTCTGCTTTTCCATGGTGTCTTTAAAGCTCTTGTGCTCATGGGATTCTTCAATCAAATTTAGAGGTGGTTGCATTGCTGAAGTAGAAGGGAGTGCCTCCATATTGACTTCATCCATTTCTTCTCCCTCTATTGCCTGTAAACAAATATGAGAGATTAGACTCATTATCTTTAAATTTAAATCTTATTTAAAAAATTGTATTTAGTTGAGAAATAGAGAGTTCATACCGCTAAGTATTGTTGTAGTGGCCTTTTTACATAACCCTGCGAGCCATAATTATCAAAGAAGGCATCATCATCTTTCTCTTCATCCACCAACCTCTCTTTGAACGGGTCATGTAAGTCCATCTTTTCATCATCATCAACTGGGACATTATGATCTTCAAGGTCATCATCCATGTCATCAGTCTCCTTGTGCTCTACCTCTTTTTCATAGCCTATGGTTAGATCTGCTTGAAGTTGAAAATAGGCCATGAAATGCTTGTTTTCAATAATATTTATGGAGTTGCCTTTTCTGAGGAGATCCTCAAATAAATATCCCATCCTGCACAAGGTGACCTCCCAACCTGCCGGTAGCAAATTCTCCACCATGGTAAGCAAGAGACTCCCACTTTTTGCAGGACTTCCATAGTTGTTTTTTTGATCATGTATGGACCTAGGAATATCTTGCTCTTCTAGCATCAATCTCAAATTATTTGAATTCCCTCTTATGTTCTTTTGTAAGGAGTGATCAGGGTTGGGCTCTGCATACACAAGAAGAATGATTCAAGAGATTGAATCGCTATGCCACATTCTCTCTTGCCTCTCTTTGCTACATAAACATCACTATAGATCTTCAAATCTGATGAATATGCTCGCTCTAGAGTAACCTGCATGGCTTCTTTGTCTTTTTTATCAACAAAAATGGCAATGTTGCAAATTGCCACTTTGCTAATGGTGGTATATACTATTCTATCAATGAAGTTATGGATATCATCGCTAGAAACTTCATTGATGAAGAATATTTGTGGCTTGTCCCATGCTGACTCATTCTTGATGAAGTCATCTTCTGAAACTCCCCTGAAGTTCACAAGCTTTCTAGACTCTGACGTAACCTCTACATTGAATTGAAAGCTTTGGTGCATATCTGTCGGCATCCTTATCTCACTGATTAATCTTTCCACATATGCAACCACCTGTTGTGGGATTTCTTTTCTCATGTAAGAGGTTACTATTTCTGACCCATCTTCATCCTTTTTAATCCACCTGTTTGCCCATCGCTTTACCTTGGGTGTTGACAAAGAAGCTATATGCTTGACCACATTATAGTCAATGTTACAATGACTAAGTGGGATTTGTTTCTCTGACAGCAAATACTTAATGGCACTATGCACTACATCACGCCTCACCTGTACATTGATGCATTCTTCCATGCAGTGGTCTTTGTCTTTCTTTCCAAAAAACTATTCTTTCTTTAAAAGATTTTGCGCTACCATGGATGCATACTTGTCAGGTAAGTACTTTATAGGCCTCCACATCCTTGCCGTCAACTCCTTCTTATCCATTACCTTTGACTTTCCGGAGACAAACAAAGGAGCTTCATAGGTCAACTCTCCATGCTCACAAGCAATGCACGCTTCAAGCATCTCATTGAACACTTCAACAGGACGAAATATGATAGAAGTGTAGTCGGCATATCTGTCTCTCACCACCTTGAGGCTTGTCATATTTTCTTCTCGCTCTTGAGTTCCCCTAGGCACAACTGCACTCAAAGAAGTATAGAAGTTTGTGAGTGTGTCGGCATATGCTTTTGTGACCTTTCGCTTCAAATCAGGATTTGGAGAACCAAATGTTGTCCATACAACCCTTGCCTTCTGTAAGACCTATGATGTTGAGGATATCTTATGCTTTCCATGGACATAATGATTAAAGTCTTTCGGACTCAATCAAATACTTGATCTCATGCTTGAATATACAGATTGTTGCAGGATAATAATGGAATGAAGTTATCTTTGCAAATTGTTCTGAAGTGAGTCTTTTGACCTCCTTTGCTTTTTTGGCGATCTGATTACAAACATAAGCCCAATGTTGACCATCAATGGGCTCGAATCTGCAATGAAGGAGGAATTCCTTCTTTGCTTCCTTTAACATATTCTCACCTTGTGCTTCTTGGCCTTGTTCATGTGGAATATTTTTAAGAGTGTCTTTAAAGAATCGACTGAAGGTTTCCTCAAAATGTGTAGGACCTGTAAATTTTATTTGATCCAAAAAGCTATTTTTGATTGGACAAAACATTATTGGACGCAGGACCATGTTGCTTGCCACAGGTTTCTTTCCATCTCTCAAAGCCTCGTATATTTGCAATGCATAAGATATATCAAGGTTTCCGCTATTAGTAAAGACAGCTGCAGCTTCCACATCTTTGGCATTCACAAACCACGTCCTTTGACCCCAGATATATCCCACATCATCATCTGTTACTGCTTCATTAAGATGCCTTTTTTTACTGCTTGGAACCGTGGCTCTTGCAGTACTAGCCTTTTGCATTTCACGTCGTGGTTTGCTAGCAAGAGCTTCTAGCATAGTTGCAGTGGATCAACCTTCATCTTCTTCAAATTTTTTTAATTCCCATGCACTCAAGGCTTGTGTTTCATCATCCTTAGTGACATCCACCATTTCTTGCTCTAGAAGTTTGCGCTCATGTTCTACATGTTTGTGACAGTGTGCATGTTCTTCTTGCCCCTCTCTCTCTCCCTCCCCTCCCTCCTCTCTCTGTCCCTCCCCTCCCTCTCACCCTGGGGCCACGGCTGCCAGGACCCCCCCTTCTCTCTCTCTCTCTCTCTCTCTCTCTCTCTCTCTCTCTCTCTCTCTCCCCTCCCTGGGGGCTGCGGCTACCATGACCCCCTCTCTCTCTCTGGTGCTCTCTGTCCACTCCTCCTACCCCCGCTCCCCCTACCCCCATCGCCCCCTATCCCGCCTCCCTCCCTCCTGCCTCCCGCCTCCCCCTACCCCACTGCCCCCTACCCCCGCTCCCTCCCCTCCCTCCTCTCTTTCTCTCCCTCCCCTCCCTCTCGCCTCCCCCTACCCCTGCTCCCTCCCCTCCCTCCTCTCTCTCTCTCCCTCCCCTCCCTCCCCTCCCTCTCACCCTGTCTCTCTCTCCCTCCCCTCCCTCCCCTCCCTCTCGCCTCCCCCTACCCCCGCGCTCCCTCCCCTCCCTCCTCTCTCTCTCTCTCCCTCCCCTCCCTCCCCTCCCTCTCACCCTGGCGACTGTGGCCGCCAGGACCCCCTACCCCCACCACCCCCTACCCCGCCTCCTGCCTCCCCCTACCCCGTCTCCCCCCCCTCCCGCCTCTCGCCTCCCCCTACCCCACCGCCCACGCTCCCCCCTCCTGCCTCCCCCTACCCCTGCTCCCTACCTCGCCTCCCCCCCTCCTGCCTCCCCCTACCCCCGCTCCCTACCCCGCCACCCCCTACCCCGCCTCCCCCCCTCCCTACCCCCGCTCCCCCCTCTCGCCTCCCCCTACCCTGCCACCCCCTACCCCCGCTCCTCCCTCCTGCCTCCCTACTCGGCCGCCCCCCCTCCCACCTCCCCCTACCTCCGCTCCCTACCCTACCTCCCCCCCCTCCCTACCCCCGCTCCCCCCTCCCTACCCCCGCTCCCCCCTCCCTCTTACGCCACTCTCTCCCTGCTCCCTCCCTCCCTCCCTCTTCCTCCCTCCCCTCTTCTGTCGCTCTTCCCTCCCTCCTTTCCTCCCTCTCTCTCCCCCCTCCACTTCCCTCTTCCTCCTGGAGGCCTCGGCCTCCAAGGCTTCTCTCCTTCTCTCTAAACTTTCTCTCTCTCTCTAGTTCCTCTCTCTCTCTCTTTCTTTCTCTCTCTTCAAATTTAAAAAAAAAAATCTAGATAAAGAATTAATCAAAAAAATTTACAAGTACCTGGAAAAAGTTTGTAAGTTTGCTCTTTCTTGCTTTCTTGCTCTTCCTTGCTTTCTTGCTCGTCCTTGCTTTCTTGCTTCAATGAATGAAATGAGGGGAGAATGAATGAAGAAGAAAGACTATATATAAGAAAAACTAGGTTTTCCTCCTCCTCTCCTATTGGCTTTCCGTTCCTCCCCTCTCTCCTATTGGCTTTTCATTCCTCCCCTCTCCCATTGGCTCCCATTACTCCCCCTCTCTCATTGGACCCCCATCCCTCATCCCAATCTTCCATTGGCCCTCCCCCCATCCATTTCTTCTTCCTCCCCCATTGCCACCAGTCCCATCCCACATTTCCACCACGTCCCATACTCCTCCCATTTCCCAAAATCCCATATTTCCCCTTCTCACCCTCCTCTTTTTCATCCCCTATTAACTCCCCTCACTCATTTTACTCCCTTATTATCCTACTCCCCTATTACCTCCCCCTCTCCCATTCCATTCCTCCCTCCCCACTCTCACTTCCACTTTCCATTACTCACTTGCCATTTGCAAACTATTAATATATTATTATACTATTTTTTATACTTATTATCATACACCCCTATTACCTCCCCTCTCCCATTCCACTCCTCCCTCCTCACTCCCACTTCCACTTCCCATTACTCACTTGCTATACACATTTGCAAACTATTAATATATTATTATACGATTTTTTATACTATTTGCAAACTTACATGTGGGCGAAATCACAGGTGTCAAAGCGATCCTATCGTGGTCATACAACAATTGTGCTTTTATTCAAGGGCGTATTTATCCTCATCAACAAGCTTATTTCAGCTTTTATTTTGACACAATACTCAAGGTATGAAGTGCATAATTTGTGCACTAGGTGTTTACTTTGTTGTATCAAAATTGTTTGCCACACACACACACATATACACATACCGAGAATTTGCTAATATTATCGCATCTACATTTTTCCAATGGGCACAAAACTTTGTACATGCCTCAACCTAGGTCGTATTGACTTGCATACAAAGTGGTGCACCCATCCCATAAGTACTTATTTGGATAACACACCTGCAAACGTATTTTATGACGATTGTGCATAACACTAGGAACAAAATGGTGTATAATGTGCGATCGACTATGCAAAGCATATCCAATGGACACAAGACTTTGCACGTTCCTCAACCTAGGCAGTATTGACTTGTGTGCAAAGTGGCATCCCCATCCGATAAGTACTTGTTTGAAAAATACACCTAGGATCGTGTTTTTTGACGGTTCTACATGACACCAAGGCAAAAACGGTATTTAATACTCAATCTACCATGCAAAGCATATCCGATGGGCACAATACTTTGCACGTGCCTCAAAAGCAGTGGTATGGTGTTCCATGCAAAGTGGAACGCCCATTCAATAAGTACTTGGTATGATAATACACCTATCGGATAAGTACTTGTTTGAATAACACACCTAGGACCGTGTTTTTTTATGGTTGTGCATGACACTAAGGCAAAAACGGTGTTTTATGCTTGATCGACAATGCAAAGCATATCTGATGGGCACAATACTTTGCACACACCTTCAACTAGGTGGAATTGACTTACATGCAAAGTGGCATCCCCAACGCATAAGTACTTGATCAGATAACACACCTAGCAGCGTGTTTTTTTACGGATGTGCATGACACTAAGGCAAAAATGGTATTTAATGCTCGATCGACCATGCAAATCATATCCGATGGGCACAATACTTTTCCTACACCTTAACCTAGGTGGTATTCAAATTTTCTCAAAGAGGCACACCCATCCGATAAGTACTTGGTCAAATAACATACCTAAGGGTGTGTTTTTTTGCGGATGTGCATATCACTACAGGAAAAACGTTGTATAATGCATAATCGACCATGCAAAGCATATCCGATGGTGACAATACTTTGCACGCATCTCAACCTAGTTCAAACATACTTGCGTGCAAAGTAGAGCCCCCATCTGATAAGTGCTTGTTTGAATAACACACCTGGGAGCGTGTTTTTTTATGGTTGTGCATGACACTAAGGCAAAAACGGTGTTTTATGCTTGATGGACAATGCAAAGCATATCCGATGGGCACAATACTTTGCACAAACCTTCAAGTAGGTGAAATTGACTTACATGCAAAGTGGAATTCCCATCGCATAAGTACTTGATCGGATAACACACCTAGCAGCGTGTTTTTTTTACGGATGTGCTTGACACTAAAGCAAAAATGGTATTTAATGCTTGATCGACCATGCAAAGCATATCCGATGGGCACAATAATTTTCCTACACCTTAACCTAGGTGGTATTGAAATTCTCTCACAGAGGCACACCCATCCGATAAGTACTTGGTCAGATAACATACCTAAGGGCGTGTTTTTTTGCGGATGTGCATATCACTACAGGAAAAACGTTGTATAATGTGTGATCGACCATTCAAAGCATATCCGATGGTGACAATAATTTGCACACAACTCAACCTAGTTGAAAGAGACATGTGTGCAAAGTGGAGCCCCCATCCGATAAGTACTTGTTTGAATAACACACCTAGGATCGTGTTTTTTTATGGTTGTGCATGACACTAAGGCAAAAACGGTGTTTCATGCTTGATCGACAATGCAAAGCATATCCGATGGGCACAATACTTTGCACACACCTTCAAATAGGTGGAATTGACTTACATACAAAGTGGCATTCCCATCGCATTAGTACTTGATCGGATAACATACCTAAGGGCGTGTTTTTTTGAGGATGTGCATATCACTACAGGAAAAACGTTGTATAATGTGTAATCGACCATGCAAAGCATATCCAATGGTGATAATAATTTGCATGCACCTCAAGCTAGTTGAGACGGACTTGCGTGCAAAGTTGATCCCCCATCTGATAAGTACTTGTTTGAATAAAACTC
The DNA here is from genome assembly GCF_047967505.1 of Dipteris shenzhenensis. Classification (NCBI taxonomy): domain Eukaryota; kingdom Viridiplantae; phylum Streptophyta; class Polypodiopsida; order Gleicheniales; family Dipteridaceae; genus Dipteris; species Dipteris shenzhenensis. The sequence continues at coordinate 35,022,935 of NC_141626.1, forward strand.
CTAGGACCGTGTTTTTTTATGGTTGTGCATGACACTAAGGCAAAAAACGGTGTTTTATGCTTGATAGACAATGCAAAGCATATCCGATGGGCATAATACTTTTCACACACCTTAAAATAGGTGAAATTGACTTCCATACAAAGTGGAGCGCCCGTCCCTTAAGTACTTGATCAGATAACATACCTAGCAGCATGTTTTTTTCGGATGTGCATTACACTAGAGCAAAAATAGTATTTACTGCTCAATCGACCATGCAAAGGATATCCGATGGGCACAATACCTTTCCTATGCCTCAACCTAGGTGGTATTGAAATGTTCTCAAAGAGCCACACCCATCCGATAAGTACTTGATCAGATAACATACCTAAGGGTGTGTTTTTTTGCGGGTATGCATATCACTACCAGAAAAATGTTGTATAATGCGTGATCGACCATGAAAAGCATATCCGATGGTGACAATACCTTGAACGCACCTCAAACTAGTTGAAACTGACTTGCGTGAAAAGTGGAGCCCCCATCCGTTAAGTACTTGTTTGAATAACACACCTAGGACCGTGTTTTTTTATGGTTGTGCATGACACTAAGGCAAAAACGGTGTTTTACGCTTGATCGACAATGCAAAGCATATTTGATGGGCACAATAGTTTTCACACACCTTCAACTAGGTGGAATTTACTTACATGCAAAGTGGCATTCCCATCGGATAAGTACTTGATCGGATAACACACCTAGCAGTGTGTTTTTTTACGGATGTGCATGACACTAAGGCAAAAATGGTATTTAATGCTCGATCGACCATGCAAAGCATATCCAATGGGCACAATACTTTTCCTATGCCTTAACCTAGGTCGTATTGAAATGTTCTCAAAGAGGCACACCCATCCGATAAATACTTGGTCAGTTAACATTCCTAAGAGCATGTTTTTTTACGGATGTCCATATCACTACCTAGGACCGTGTTTTTTTATGGTTGTGCATGACACTAAGGCAAAAAACGGTGTTTTATGCTTGATTGACAATGCAAAGCATATTCGATGGGAACAATACTTTGTATAGACCTTAAAATAGGTGGAATTGACTTAAATGCAAAGTGGCACTCCCATCGCATAAGTACTTGATCGGACAACACACCTAACAGCGTGTTTTTTAACGGATGTGCATGACACTAAGGCAAAAATGGTATTTAATGCTCGATCGACCATGCAAAGCATATTCGATGGGCTCAATACTTTTCCTATGCCTTAACCTAGGTGGTATTGAAATGTTCTCAAAGAGGCACACCCATCCGATAAGTACTTGGTCAGATAACATACCTAAGGGCGTGTTTTTTTGTGGATGTGCATATCACTTCCGGAAAAACGTTGTATAATGCCTGATCGACCATGCAAAGCATATCTGATGGTCACAGTACTTTGCACTAACCTCAACCTAGTTGAAACAAACTTGCGTGCAAAGTGGAGCCCCCATTTGATAAGTACTTGTTTGAATAACACACCTAGGACCATGTTTTTTTATGGTTGTGCATGACACTAAGGCAAAAATGGTGTTTTATGCTTGATCGACAATGCAAAGCATATCCAATGGGCACAATACTTTGCACACACCTTCAGCTACATGGAATTGACTTACATGCAAAGTGGCGGGCCCATCCCATAAGTACTTGATTGGATAACATACCTAGTAGCGTGTTGTTTTACGGATGTGCATGACACTAGAGAAAAAATAGTATTTAATGCTCGATCGACCATGCAAAGGATATCTGATGGGCACAACACTTTTCCTATGCCTCAACCTAGGTGGTATTGAAATGTTATCAAAGAGGGACACCCATCCGATAAGTACTTGGTCAAATAACATACCTAAGGGCGTGTTTTTTTGTGGATGTGCATATCACTACAGGAAAAACGGTGGATAATGCGTAATCGACCATGCAAAGCATATCCGATGGTCACAATATCTTGCACACACCTCAACCTAGATGCAATGGACTTGTGTGCAAATTGGACCACCTATCTGAGAAGTACTTGTTTGAATATCACACCTAGGACCGTTTTATATTATGGTTGTGCACGACACTAAGGCAAAAACGGTGTTTTATGCTTGATCGACAATGCAAAGCATATCCGATGGGCAAAATACTTTGCACACACCTTCAACTATGTGGACTTGACTTACATGCAAAGTGGCATTCCCATCGCATAAGTACTTGATCGGATAACACACTTAGCAACGAATTTTTTGACGAATGTGCATGACACTAAGGCAAAAATGGTATTTAATGCTCGATCGACCATGCAAAGCATATCCTATGGGCACAATACTTTTCCAATGCCTTAACCTAGGTGGTATTGAAATGTTCTCAAAGAGGCACACCCATCCGATAAGTACTTGGTCAGATAACATACCTAAGGGCGTGTTTTTTTACGGATGTGCATATCACTACTACAAAAACGTTGTATAATCCGTGATGGACCATGCAAAGCATATCCGATGGTGACAATACTTTGCACGCACCTCAACCTAGTTGAAACGGACTTGCATGCAAAGTGGAGCCCCCATCCGATAAGTACTTGGTTGAATGACACACCTAGGACCGAGTTTTTTTATGGTTGTGCATGACACTAAGGCAAAAACAGTGTTTTATGCTTCATCCACAATGCAAAGCATAACTGATGGGTAGAATACTTTGCAAACACCTTAAACTAGGTGGAATTGACTTACATGCAAAGTGGCATTCCCATCGCATAAGTACTTGATCGGATAACACACCTAGCAGCGTGTTTTTTTACGGATGTGCATGACACTAAGGCAAAAATGGTATTTAATGCTCGATCGACCATGCAAAGCATATCCGATGGGCACATTACTTTTCCTATGCCTTAACCTATGTGGTATTGAAAGTTTCTCAAAGAGGCACACCCATCCGATAAGTACTTGGTAAGATAACATACCTAAGGGCGTGTTTGTTTGTGGATGTGCATATCACTACAGGAAAAACATTGTATAATGCGTAATCGACCATGCAAAGCATATTGGATGTTGACAATACTTTGCACCCATCTCAACCTAGTTGAAACAGACTTGCGTGCAAAGTGGGAGCCCCCATCCGATAAGTACTTGTTTGAATAACACACCTAGGACCGTGTTTTTTTATGGTTGTGCATGACACTAAGGCAAAAACGGTGTTTTATGCTTGATCGACAATGCAAAGCATATCCGATGGGCACAATACTTTGCACACACTTTCAACTAGGTGGAATTGACTTATGTGCAAAGTGGCATTCCCATCGCATAAGTACTTGATCGGATAACACTCCTAGCAACATGTTTTTTTATGGATGTGCATGACAGTAAGGCAAAAATGGTATTTAATGCTCGATCGACCATGCAACGCATATCCGATGGGCACAAGAAGTTTCCTACGCCTTAACCTAGGTGGTATTGAATTGCTCTCAAAGAGGCTTACCCCTCCGATAAGTACTTGGTCAGATAACATACCTAAGGGCGAGTTTTTTTGCGGATGTGCATATCACTACCGGAAAAACGTTGTATAATGCCTGATCGACCATGCAAAGCATATGCGATGGTCACAATAATTTGCACTCACCTCAACCTAGTTGAAACGCACTTGGGTGCAAAGTGGATCCCCCATCTGATAAGTACTTGTTTGAGTAACACACCTAGGACCATGTTTTTTTATGGTTGTGCATGACACTAAGGCAAAAACGGTGTTTTATGCTTGATCGACAATGCAAAGCATATACGATGGGCACAATACTTTGCACACACCTTCAGCTACATGGAATTGACTTACATGTAAAGTGGCGTGCCCATCCCATAAGTACTTGATTGGATAACATACCTAGTAGCGTGTTGTTTTACGGATGTGCATGACACTAAGGCAAAAATGGTATTTAATGCTCGATCGACCATGCAAAGCATATCCAATGGGCACAATACTTTTCCTACATCTTAATCTAGGTGATATTGAAATGTTCTCAAAGAGGCACACCCATCCGATAAGTACTTGGTCAGATAACATACCTAAGGGCATGTTTTTTTGCGGATGTGCATATGACTACAGGAAAAACGTTGTATAATGCGTGATCGACCATGCAAAGCATATCCGATGGTGACAATAATTTGCACGCACCTCAATCTAGTTGAAACGGACTTGCGTGCAAAGTGGAGCCCCCATTCGATAAGTACTTGTTTGAATGACACACCTAGGACCGTGTTTTTTTATGGTTGTGCATGACACTAAGGCAAAAACAGTGTTTTATGCTTGATCGACAATGCAAAGCATATCCGATGGGCACAATACTTTGCACACACCTTTAACTAGGTGGAATTGACTTACATGCAAAGTGGCATTCCCATCGCATAAGTACTTGATCGGATAACACACCTAGCAGTGTGTTTTTTTACGGATGTGCATGACACTAAGGCAAAAACGGTGTTTTATGCTTGATTGACAATACAAAGCATATTAGATGGGCACAATACTTTGCATACACCTTCAACTGAGTGGAGTTAACTTACATGCAAAGTTGCACGCCCATCTCATAAGTACTTGATCGAATAACATACCTACCAGCGTGTTTTTTTACAGATGTGCATGACACGAGCAAAAATGGTATTTAATGCTCGATTGACAATGCAAGGGATATCCAATGGGCACAATACTTTTCCTATGCCTCAACCTAGGTGGTATTGACATGTTCTCAAAGAGGCACACCCATTAGATAAGTACTTGGTTGGATAACACACATAAGGTCCTGTTTTTTTACGGATGTGCATATCACTAGGGAAAAAACGGTGTATAAAGCGTGATCGACCATGCAAAGCATATCTGATGGTCACAATACTTTGCATGCACCTCAAAATTTTTGAAACGGACTTGCATGCAAAGTGGATCCCCCATTTGAGAAGTACTTGTTTGAATAACACACCTAGGACCGTGTTTTTTTATGGTTGTGCATGACACTAAGGCAAAAATGGTGTTTTATGCTTGATCGACAATGCAAAGCATATCCGATGGGTACAATACTTTGCACACACCTAAAAATAGGTGAAATTGACTTACATTCAAAGTTCCATACCCATACCATAAGTACTTGATCGGATAACATACCTAGCAGCGTGTTTTTTTTCGGATGTGCATGACACCAAGGCAAAAATGGTATTTAATGCTCGATCAACCATGCAAAGCATATTCGATGGGCACAATACTTTTCCTAAACCTCAACCTAGGTGGCATTGAGATGTTTTCAAACAGGCACACCCATCCGATAATTACTTGGTCAGATAACACACCTAAGGGTGTGTTTTTTTGTGGATGTGCATATCACTAGGGAAAAAACGGTGTATAATGCATGATCAGCCATGCAAAGCATATCCGATGGTCACAATACTTTGCACAAACCTCAACCTAGTTAAAACTGACTTGCGTACAAAGTGGAGCCCCCATCTGAGAAGTACTTGTTTGAATAACACACCTAGGACGTGTTTCTTTATGGTTGTGCATGACACTAAGGCAAAAACGGTGTTTTATGCTTGATCGACAATGCGAAGCATATCAGATGGACACAATACTTTGCACACACCTTCAACTAGGTGGAATTGACTTAGATGCAAAGTGGCACGCCCATCCCATAAGTACTTGATTGGATAACATACCTAGTAGCGTGTTTTTTTACGGATGTGCATGACACTAGAGCAAAAATAGTATTTAATGCTCGATCGACCATGCAAAGGATATCCGATGGGCACAATAATTTTCCTACACCTCAACCTAGGTGGTATTGAAATGTTCTCAAAGAGGCACAGCCATCCGATAAGTACTTGGTCAGATAACATACCTATGGGCGTGTTTTTTTGCGGATGTGCATATCACTACGAAAAAAACGGTGGACAATGCATGATCGACCATGCAAAGCATATCCGATGGTCACAATACTTTGCATGCACGTCAACCTAGTTGAAACGGGCTTGCGTGCAAAGTGGAGCGCCCATCCCATACGTACTCAAGATCGAATAACATACCTAGTAGCGTGTTTTTTTACGGATGTGCATGACACCAAGGCAAAACGGTGTTTTATGCTTGATCGGCAATGCAAAGCATATCCTATGGGCAAAATACTTTGCACAGACCTTCAACTAGGTGGATTTCACATACATGCAAAGTGGCGTGCCCATCCCATAAGTACTTGATCGGATAACATACCTAGCAGCGTGTTTTTTTATGGATGTGCATGACACTAGAGCAAAAATGGTATTTAATGCTCAATCGACAATGCAAAGGATATCGGATGGGCAGAATACTTTTCCTATGCCTCAAACTAGGTGGTATTGACATGTTCTCAAAGAGGCACACCCATCAGATAAGTACTTGGTTGGATGACACACCTAAGGGCGTGTTTTTTTACGGATGTGCATATCACTAGGGAAAATCGGTGTATAATGCATGATTGACCATGCAAAGCATATCCGATGGTCACATTACTTTGCACACACGTCAACCTAGTTGAAACGGACTTGCATGCAATGTGGAGCCCCCATCTGAGAAGTACTTGTTTGAATAACACACCTAGGACCGTGTTTTTTTATGGTTGTGCATGACACTAAGGCAAAAATGGTGTTTTATGCTTGATCGACAATGTAAAGCATATCCGATGGGCACAATACTTTGCACACACCTTCAACTAGGTGGAATTGACTTACATGCAAAGTGGCACGCCCATCCCATAAGTACTTGATCGGATAACATACCTAGTAGCATGTTTTTTTATGGATGTGCATGACACTAGAGCAAAAATAGTATTTAATGCTCGATCGACCATGCAAAGGATATCCGATGGGCACGATAATTTTCCTACGCCTCAACCTAGGTGGTATTGAAATGTTCTCAAAGAGGCACACCCATCCGATAAGTACTTGGTCGGATAACATACCTAAGGGCGTGTTTTTTTGCGGATGTGCATATCACTACGGGAGAAACGGTGGATAATGCGTGATCGACCATGCAAAGCATATCCGATGGTCACAATACTTTGCATGCACCTCAACCTAGTTGAAACGGGCTTGCGTGCAAAGTGGAGCACCCATCCCATACGTACTTGATCGAATAACATACTTAGCAGGGTGTTTTTTACGGATGTACATATCACTAGGGAAAAACAGTGTATAATGCATGATCGACCATGCAAAGCATATCTGATTGTCACAATACTTTGCACGCACCTCAACCTAGTTGAAACGGACTTGCATGCAAAGTGGAGCCCCCATCTAAGAAGTACTTGTTTGAATAACACACCTAGGACCGTGTTTTTTTATGGTTGTGCATGACACTAAGGCAAAAACGGTGTTTTATGCTTGATCGACAATGCAAAGCATATTCGATGGGCACAATACTTTGCAAACAACTTAAACTAGGTGTAATTGACTTACATGCAAAGTGGCATGCCCATCCCATAAGTACTTGATTGGATAACATATCTAGCAGCGTGTTTTTTTACGGATGTGCATGACACTAAGGCAAAAATGGTATTTAATGCTCGATCGACCACACAAGGCATATCCGATGGGCACAATACTTTTCCTATGCCTCAACCTCGGTGGTATTGACTTGTTTTCAAAGAGGCACACCCATCCGATAAGTACTTGGTCAGATAACACACCTAAGGGCATATTTTTTTACGGATGTGCATATCATTAGGGGGAAAACGGTGTATAATGCGTGATTGACCATGCAAAGCATATCTGACTTGCATTCAAAGTGGAGGCCCCATCCGATAAGTACTTGTTTGAATAACACACCTAGGACCGTGTTTTTTATGGTTGTGTATGACACTGAGGCACAAATGGTGTTTAATGTGTGATATACCATGCAAAGCATAGACGATGGGCACAATACTTTGCATGGACCTCAACGTAGGTGTTATTGAGTTGCATGCAAAGTGGTGTGTCCATCTGATGAGTACTTGATTGGATAACTTCTCCCACCAATAAATTAAGTACTAATTAAAAGTTATAATAAATGAGTAGATTATTAAAAAGAGACTAATATTTACGTAATTGTTGCTAGTGCAAGTTGCTTGCAAAGGACTCTCACAAAGGAGATGGCTATAGATTTTGTTCCAGGGATGGATGTGATTTTATGTAGCAAAAGAGAAGTAGTTGCATTTGCTATAATCCATGACAATGATCCCAATTCAGTTTGCCACTTTTGAAGACTTGGCGAAGATAAGGTGGCAGTTACTGTATCAAAGATTCTTAGTGCACATGTTGAGCTAAAGTATAAATGTGGAGATATGGAAACACTTGGAGATGTTATGCCCTACAATACATCCAACAAATCATTTACAGCATGGGACAAAGATGAGACTTATGCAATAGACATTATCAAGAATACAAAGTACACCACCTTGGATTTTACTATAGGGGACATTTTACAAATGAGATCATTTGCAAATAAGACTGTAGCAGAAGGTGAAGTATTGGGATTTGAACAAGTGGAGCAATGGTCATTTGCACAGATGAGGATTCTAAAAGTCATTGATGATGGTATGGTTGATAACATAACATCCTTATGTGATCCCTACTATGAGGTAGGCAAGAATATGAGATGGAGCATGCAATTTTTAAACATGAGAAAGAGGAACATGGTTTTCAATGATAAAGACAAGGTATACTACAATATCAAAGGACCTAAAAAGCGTGCCCATGTGCCAGGCTCTATCACTTCAAATGTGGATGATTTCAATGTACTCAATTATAGAAGTGACATCTTATCTGGAGTGGATGAGTTCGTTGGTTCCGAGAAACAAAATGATTTTAGAAGCGAAGCCTTATCTGGGGTGGATGAATTCTTGCACAGTGAGAAGGGCAAAGGTTTCAATAGCGATGTCTTGTCAAGTGTGGATGAGTTCATGCATATTAACAAACCTGGTGTTAATCAAGCTTGTGGATTTATGAAAGCCATGCAAGATGTCCCAATGAGCGATGTTCTCTCAGGAGTGGAAGAGTTTCAAGGTTCTCAATACTCTCATGGAATATTGAATTCATTGAATGGTCCTAAGAGTATGTTAAAAACGAGGATGAGATCAACAGAGGATTATTCAATATTTAACTTTGATTGTGATATGGCCAAGGATGCAATGGCCAATCATGGATGCTTCATTACAAACAAATGTGAGGAGAAGAAGTGCATAAATACAAATAACAACGTGCACGAGGAATGAAAACGGTCATACATATGCATGAAAAGAAAGCGAATCCAGGCAGATCCACAAAAGCAACCAAAGAGGAAGAGAGTAATGGAGGAGAACATGTTAAATGCATTGGGATATCTATGTTGCAAGCGAAGATGTATGCACTTCATTGATCTTGTAGACATCAGGGAATGTAGAGGACACGTGTGGCAAAGAAGAGGAAGCGAAAGAAATGAATACCTTCTCACAAGTCTCTCTTGCTTTCTTCAGAATGGCAATAAAAGGCTAAGTTCAAGACAAAAGGTAAAACCTCTCGTAAATGGAAAAAAGATTTGCAATAAGGCATATTGCAATATTACTGGATTATCCCATGGTACATATTGGGATTTAGTCACCAAGGCAAAGGGCAGCAACAAATTTAGCATTCACGGTAATAGAGGAAGGTCCAAATCAAGAATCTCAACTATCAGGGCAGCAACAATTTTGCAAGACTTCATACATGAAAATGCTTTACCTCAATCCCATATATCTACCAAACTCCCTAACGGTGATGCGATCACTGAAATGCACCTTCTAATGGGCTTGACAAAGCTCGAAGTATTTGACTCTTTTGCAGAAAAGCAAAGGCAAAGAGGGGATGCCGTAGCTTCTTATCATACTTTGTATACTCTTTGGAAGAAGAACTTTGGATATGTTAAAATCCCAAGGAGGCAAAAAATGTCAAAGTGCAATGTCTGTGATGATTTAAAGCGAGCGATTGAGAGTGCAACATGTCCAAATCAAAGGGAATTATACAAAAAAAGGCAAAAATCTCATCATGACCTTATTAGACATTCCAGACAAAAATATGAATTTTGGAAGGAGCAAGCTATTTCGCATCCTGATGACTACATGTGCCTTATTGTAGATGGCATGGATCAGAATACAACAACATTGCCTCGTTTTGTCGCCACTCCACCTAAATTACAAGGAAAGCACTTTCTAAAGACACATCTATGTGGAGTGTTAGTGCATGGAATTAAGTTCTTTGCAGATATATGGATTGATTCCTTGCATCTACATGATAGCAATCAAGTTGTAACATCTATTATGAAGGCAATTCGCAATGTACATGCAAAAAAAGGTCACCTACCACCAACTTTGAGAACACAAGCTGATAATTGATGGCGAGAAAATAAGAATGTACTCATGTTTGCATTCTGCTCCATGCTAGTTGCTCATCGAATCTTAAATGAGGTCGAATGTGGATTTTTGTATGTTGGGTATACACATGAGGATATCGATCAGGTTTTTAGCACAGTCTCAAGAGAGCTTAAATGCAAGGATGTGGAGACAATCGATGACTTGGTAAGAAGATGTGGCAGGCAAGTTGGTGGTCATAAGGAAAGTACAGTATGTGAGAGGCTCGAAAGAATGTATGATTGGAAGAGCTTCATTCTACCTTTCATACAAACGGGTGGTGATGCATTGACAAGTCGTACCAATCCACACTACTTTCATTTTTTTTTTAAAGATGAAAAACCTGTAATGCAATGGCAACAGTATTCTCATGATACAAAATGGGAACCTGAAGAACCTTACAGTCTCTTAACTTTGATTCCTAGCAAGGGAAGGTATCCAACATGGGCTCCTATACAGAATTCAATGAGAGGTCTAACTGTGAAATAGAAGGATTAAAAGCATTTATTACATACAAAGAGGAAATGCTCTGGAGACATCCTGATTCGAAGCCTACTTGGAGAGAACACACTACCACTGTAATTAACAAGACACGAAATTTAATAAAGGACCTTGAGAGAATGCGAGGCTCAAAGGATGTCAAGGGAGAATGCAATATGTTTTGGCCGAATGTTCATAACGATTTGCACCCACCAGTCTTTGAAAATGAATTTGTATCATTACTCCCACATCCATATTGTGGACCAAAGAAGAGAGAGTTTATGCCACAAGTAGATATAGAGGTCGATTGTTTTGTTGTGGTTCGGCCATCGGATGATGAATATGAGAATATGAAGTTTTGGGTTGCAAAAGTGGTTGATGTGCAAAGAGATGACCAAGGGAGAGCTACAACATTTACAGCGGTATGGTATGAGCCAAAGGGCAAGAAGGAGAATATGGATAACAACACATTGTATACTAATTGTATAATGAAAGAGTGGGTCCCAAATGATGAAGCGGTCTCACAAGTTTCAACGGAGACAATCATAGTGTCTTGGCATTCAAGGGCAAAGAAATCAAAGAAGTGCATGGGATATGAGGTAGAAGGAAAAATAAAAATACCACAGCAAAGTATTTTGCATATACACGAATTTTTAAGGATGCTCACCATGGAGGAAGTAGAAGGAGACAACGCAAATGAAGAATGTCCATGATTAAAGCTTTGTATTGAAGTCCATTGAAGGATTTTATTTGGGTACTAGGCAAGAAGCCAATTGATAATTATAATCAGAGTCATCACCTCCTATGTCAAATGAGAGTCAAAATATGCACTGGATGTCACCCAAGGGTCAAGGCTTGGCAAGACAATAGGGAGTTAATGCAGATGGCACTTGGCAAGGGACTGTCACATTGAGCAATAAGACAATGGGGAGTCAATGCACCCAAGCAGCAAGGCTTGGCAAGACAAGTGGGAGTTAATGCAGATGGCACCTGGCAAGGGACTGTTGTGACATTGAGCAATAAGACAATGGGGAGTCAAATTATGCAGATGGCACGAATTGAGGCTCTTTAAGAGCAACAATTTAAATTGTAAACATATGTTCAATCTATATCATTTTATACAAAGACTCCAGCTGAGAGCAATGTCTCTCAATGTAAACATATAATGATAGCTATAATTGCTATTATAATTCTTTAGTTCAATACAAAACTTGGGTCTTATGGCATCATGTCTTTTTTCTATTTATTAAAAGTTTTAAAAATTTTGTGCATATTGCGAGTGACAATGTCATTTACATGAAATATTTAAGTCTCCTTTCATGGATTTATAAATTTATCACGTCAAGGAAAAATATTAAAAATAATTAAATTAACAAATAACTTAGGTATAGCTAGAATTTCTAAAATAGGATTATTTCAAATTCTTGCATGTTGGTGCAAAAGTATAGATTGAAAAAACAAGGTTTTTATGTGAATATGATAGTGCCACAAAGTGAACTTTTAATTTGGGAAGAATATTTTTAGAAAGTAAAATTTTGATTTGGGAAGGATATTTTCACAAAGTAAACTTTTCATTTGGGAAGGATTTTTGGGCTTCATCCAAAAACAACAGAAAAAGTCCAAAATTAATGAAATGGGTGTTACTCATTAAAGTGTTCGGCCTTGGCTTTGTAGCGATATCCTCCTTCATCTTTCTTGCAAGATCTTCTACTGTTATTTAACTTTGGAGTTTCAACTTTGGGAAGCTCAACCGCCATTAGGGCATGCAAAATGTCTAAGTCATTTTCAAAGACTTGATCTTCAAATTGAGCATTCTCAGCCTCAGTTTCAAGGTCCCAAGGAAAATCTGAGTCCTTAATGGTCTGGGTACCTTCTTTAGGTTCATAATTCCACTTGAGGTCAACCATAAAGAGTGGCACCTCTAGGTTTATTCGTTCTTCATGTGTGAGTGGAGGATCTACTTGCATGACCTTAGCATCAATCTGCAAGAAGATGGGGTCTAGTGAATGGCAATTGTCAATGATTGCCAATGCTTATATCCAATTATTGACATTGCTTTGTGTATCATCCGCTATGGCATGCTATTGCAATGAGATTGCAATGGAGGTCATTTTCTTGAGATCGTCGTTGAAGAGGTTTCATCCAACGCTCTAGGAACAATTGGTTTTATTGTTGCTGTCCCCACATTTACACTTACTGCGGTGTCGTAATTTTGGACTGGCAGTCTATTAGCTCCCCAATCATGGATACTATGGTGTCACAATTTTGGATTGTCAATCTATCATCTCCCCAATCATGGAGGATTAGTGCTTCATGCAACTAAGGATGTCCCAGCAAGATTTGATATGATTTCTTGGGGAGATCCAAGATTGTGAATTGAAGATAAAAGCGATCTCCTATGACTTTTGTTGACACAGCATTCACTATTCCCAAGGGTTTCATCCGTGAATCATCAGCAAGGCGTATGTTTAAATTAGCATTTTGCATTGGTGGGAAACCCCATTCATTGTAGAGCTCCTTGGATAGGACATTTACACCTACTCCACCATCCACTATGGATTGGACTTCATTATATGCCTTATGGATCATAGGCATAGTGATGTTGCTATGTCATCTCTCTCACAGATCTGCACAATGATATCTTCTATGTCTTCCATAGGTGGAGGGGGATTTGTGAGTTCAATCCATCCTTTGAATCTCTCCTAGAGAGAGCCCAGAGATTGGGACAAATCCGTAATAAGATTCCAATGGGAATTGACACACAGAAACTTAGAAGGCTAGAGAGTGCGGCTCCATCAAGTTGGCGTGGTGGTACATTATGTTGCACATTATGTTGTTGGAATAGAGGCTCGAATACAGTATCGATACTCGGTGGGACCAAGTCAGGGATTGGATCTTGTGCTTGCTTCTCAACCTCAATTTGAGCTTGTTCCTTTTGTACCCATTGTTGAAGTGCCTGAAATTGAGCCTGCTCTAGTTCTGCATTCGGGTATGGAGCTTCTTTTATTTGAGGCTCGAGAGCTGATGTGGATGAGCTTGGCTACTCATTGCTTGGCAGAGGTAGAGGCACTTGTGCTTTCTTTTGAAGAAGTCACCTTGATTGAATTGGAATATTAGGGTCCTTGGTGGCCTCTTTTTGTTGGCGTGCAAATATATTCATAGGTTGTGATATTTTTCTTGTTGGCCCTATACTTTGATGGTCCACCCCAATAATGCCATTTGGGACATCAGGCTTAGCCTCATTTTGTTGTGAGGCCTTATTTTTCATGGGACAATCCATATAGGCATGGCCTATGCCACAATCTCTATAGAGTGGTTGAAAAGTAGTGGGGCTACCATGATGAGGGCACTCTACGATCCGGCCATTCTCTCTACAACTATAGCACTTGATTGATGCTCGATATGTATTGGGCTGAGCTTGATTCGCATAGACTGGTATTAAAACTTGTGCTTCTTCCACATATTACACTCGGTACATAGCTTCATACTTGAATGGAGAATCCACTTCCTCTGGTTGAAATTGTTGTATTGAAACTGCCACGGGAATTGGATTTGACGCTCTTGGATATGGTCGTGGATTTGAATTCCTGAGTAATTGCGAAACTTGGGTCCGGACAAGAACAGGATTCAGCCTCAAAGCTGGGGGTGCTTGTCCAAGTGCCGGTTTCCTATACACTAGGATGGGTGCCGGTTTGTATTGTTGAGGTCGAGGTGGGTTGTCGCACATGTTGAAGATGCAACTATTTTCATCATGGCTACTGACTACACAGATATGGCACCAAAAACTAGACTGTGGATTTGCTTGTCTAATGATCTTGGCTCTTAGGACTAGGCATTCATTTGCTGTATGATTGGCCATGCAGTGTGGACAACATACATTTTCTCGCCATGGATAAGTCTAAGGTGGCGGCTGAGACATGTGAAGCTTTTGTTCCATGGCCTGCATCATTTCTTCTTTTAGCTTCATGGTCATGGCCTCTAGGCTTTTTTCATTAGAAGTTTTGGCAGTGGACTTGGATTTCCCCTTTTTAGAGTGCTTATCTCATGCACTGGCTCTTCCATCATCACTGCTGATGTCAGAGTCGATCATGCCATCCTCGATGTCAATGGCAACCGCATGAGTAGCACTGAATGTTTCATAGCTCTGCTAATCTTTTTGATGTCTTTGTGGATTTTCTTCCTTAGGCATGCAATGAACCAGGCCGTGAGGTACTTAGCATCGGGGTGTGGGTCACATTTGGCAATTAAGCGTTGCATCTTGCCCAAGTGCATGCTTACATCTTCTCGCTGACCTTGTTTAAGCTTGCTTAGTTGGAGAGCGGGATCATCTTATAGTTTGTCTGTTTGAAAGCGCCTTTTGAATTCTATTTGCAGTAGGTCCCATGTGGCTCTTTCTTCCACTAGGAGGTCTAGGTACCATTCTCAAGCTTCATCAGTTAAGGACATGGGGAACCATGTGACCTTGGTTTCATTGGATTGATCTCCACCCGCTCGGCATGCAACATCAAAATGTTGGAGGAATCGGCTAGATCGCCCCTACCATTGTATTTGTTGTGAAGTTCAAGTTTGCCCAACGGAACCAAGTGGGTGTACAAGACCAAGTACAAGTCCAACGGCATGTTGGATAAGTACAAGGCTCGGTCGTGGCAAAAGGATTCACACAGGTACATGGTTTTGATTATCAGGATACTTTTGCTCCCACAGCTCGACTAACCACAATTTGTAGTGTTTTGGCTTTAGCTGCCCAGGGAAGTTGGCCTGTGTTTCAGATGGATGTAAAATCCACCTTTCTGAATGGGGATCTCAAGGAGGAGGTATACGTGGAACAACCATCAGGTTTTGTGATCCCCGGTTCAGAAGGTAAAGTCTGCAAACTGAAGAAGGCACTTTACGGGCTGAAACAGGCCCCACGAGCGTGGTACCAGTGAATTGATGCCTACTTTCTGCAAAACGGGTTCAGGAGGAGCCCATTTGATGCAAACTTGTACTATATCTTTAGAGAAGGAGGCAGGTCTATAGGGCACCTGCCTTGATTGTTATTATTGTTGCCAAAATTGTTGCAAGGGTTAAAGAAATTGTTCCCCTCAGCTTCAAGTTCAAGGTCCCCATCATCACGAGACGACAGCATGTGGCCATGTCGTGCCGTGGAGGAGTAAAAGGGATTTCCTGAATTTCAAGGGGGAATCGGACTAGAGGGTTGTTGGAGGCATTGGCCAGAGCGTAGTTACATACAAATTTGGTGAGCGTAGTTGTCGGAGCATTGGTCGGAGCATAGTTGCATATAGATTTGGCGAGAGGTGGAACAGTGTCTCTGCTGCAAGTGTAGGTGTTGATGTAGTTGTGTTAGGGGGGTTAGAGATGCATTAGTGTTGTAGGGAGCATCATGTTAATCATGTGCCTAGGATTTTCCCACATGTGTAGGAAAATGTGCCAGTGCAGATGGATTGTCAATCAAAGGTCACGGCGAAAATTTATAAGAGAATTAGTGCAAAAAGGGGCCCACACGAGGGCACAAATTAGTGAGTGCTAGGGATGCCTAAAGAGTTTGTAATGGTCTGAAAAAATTCCCGTAGCATGATGTTTGTGTTTGTGAAACCGTGGTTCAAACGGGGTCCAGTTTGGCCGCCAAATGGATGAGTTATGATGTGTTAAAGTACGAGAAAAATGTTGCCTTTTTGTGTGTGTGTGTGTGTGTGTTGGGGGGGGGGGTCCCTTGGTCAAAGGTGTGGTGTGAATGGCCCTAGGATTTGAGTGGATCTGGACTAGGGTTGGTTAGTCTAACTAGGTCAGTTTAACTCAATCAGTTTAGGTAGCCTAACTAGATAGTTAGTTTGACTGACAGTTAGTGTACTAACCTAACTAACTATGATTAACACTAACTAAGGTTAATACTAACTGAAATATAGTTATCTTAACCTAAGCTAGCTTGTTAGTCTAACATTACGAGAACATTACCAAATCCTAACCTAACCTAACTTACTAACCTACCCTAAATACCTAACTTAACCTAGGTTAGTATTAGGGTTAGGTTAGTTTTAGGGTTTTTTTTGGGAAAAGGGGGGGGGAGCCGTTGCGCGGTGGCTAGCGGCGAGGATGAGTGGAGGAAGGGGGGTTTTGAAGTCGAGGGGGGAGAGGGGTGGAAGGATTGGGGTGGGAGGAGGATGAAGATGGAGGTGTGGGGGAGAGGCAGATCAAGGAGGCAGGTGGAGCATCGAATTGGCGCGGAGGGCATAGCCGGAGGAGCAGGAGGACGACGAGCCAGTACTGCCCTTGGCAGTTTTGTTGCGGGCAGGTTGTACCGCACTGCGAGTGGTTGGCTTGCAAGGCCTTAGAGCCTAGGACCTTAGAGGAGGTGTAGGGAGAGGGGGGGGGGGGAGGGAGGGGGGGGGGGGTTGAAGGAGAGCGGCGGGGTGGAGGGGGGGGGTGGAGAGGGGGGGGTTGGAAGGGGGGTGGGGTGGGGTGGGGTGGAGGGGGTGGGGGTGGTGGAGAGGGGGGAGGAGGGGGGTGTGGACCGAGGGGGGGGGGTGGAGAGGGGGTGGAGGGGGGTGGAGGGGTTAATAGGACAACTCCACACATTGTGCTCTATGTTTGTGAACACACATTTTTGTCTCTCAATATAGCACCAATGCACACTATTTTGTGTGTTTATCAACACACAACACGATCTACTGATTTGTGTTTTTCAACACAAAATAGTAATTGCATTGGTATCATGAGTACCATGAAAATCGGAGGCACCCAATATTCTCTTAATTGAAGGTGCTAGCCTTCGCAACGCCTATTCAGAAGACCAAGAGTGTTACCAGAACCTCTAGCCATGGTGTTTCATCCTCCAGTAGTAGTTGCCTAAATTGCATTAATTCGGGCATTTTTTTCTAAATTCGAAAAAAATGCCCAAATACGCATTTTTTGCGATTTAAAATGTTTCAAATGTTTTTTGATATTTTATTCGTACGAATAACCTATTCGTTCGAATAAACATCTTTTCGTACAAATAGCTCAGTTTATTCATATGAATATACATAGTATAAACTTGCAGCCACTCCCATTTTCAGTATTCGTATGAATACATCCACCTGTCTTCCTTGCCACCTCAACTTGCTTGCCAACCCTACCATTTACTGCTTGCCTTCCTGCTACCTCCTTCTTGCTTCCATACCTACCATCTCTCATCATAGGTACCTTATTGCACCCTTGCTTGTGTTACAATCTTTTTTTAGTAATTAATGTTTCCTTTGTTTTGTTTTGTTTATAGGAGTGGCACTCATTTCTCTTAGGAGAGTTGTGTGTTGCAATCTTTTTAAATTGTTTAATATTTATTTTGTATTGTATTTAAGTGTGTAGACAGGATGGCACTCATCTCTCTTGCGAGAGTTGTGTGTTGCAATTTGTTTTTGTTGCATGTTGCAATTTTAATTATAATATAAAGTATTATTTTTTACCTGAGGCTGGCACTCATCTCTCTTAAGAGAGTTGTGTGTTACAGTCTCAGTTTGTATAAAAATGTTTGTTTGTAGGAACTCTTGGGCTGGCACTCATCTCTCTTAAGAGAGTTGTGTGTTGCAGTCCAAGCTTAGTGACGTTTTAATAGATGCTTATTCTGGCACTCATCTCTCCCTTGAGAGTTGTGTGTTACAGTCTAAGTTTAGAGATGTTTTCAAAAACTTAGTTTGGCACTGAACTATCCCTTGATAGTTGTGTGTTGTAGTCTAAGCTAGATATCATGCGACGTGCTCTTAGACACTTAGTCTGGCACTCAATTGTCCCTTGATAGTTGTGTGTTGCAGCCTACGTTAGATATCATGCGATGTGCTCTTAGAAACTTAGTTTGGCACTCGATTACCCTTGATAGTTGTGTGTTGCAGTCTAAGTTAGATATCATGCGATGTGTTCTTAGACACTTAGTCTGGCACTCAACTGTCCCTTGATAGTTGTGTGTTGCAGTTGAAGCCTAGTGTTAGATGGTGAAGTCCACGATTAGGTTATACCTAGGTCATTCTTTGTGCAAGTTACATGCTTATTTTTTGTGTTTTGATTCTCTACAGTCTATTACATGATGTGAGCTTGAGTTGTGAGCTTGAGTTGAGAGGTTATATCTAGGTAATTTCTTAGACTACTTGCATTGTTAATTGTTATGGCTTAACGAGTTTCTTATTGCACCTAGAATTGAATTATTTTTTGAATTCTATGTTGCAGCTTACTGCATATGAGATGGCTCATGCAGGTGAGAAGAGGAAGTGTCAGCAACCTGATGTCACTAAGTTTCAGAGGAAGGTGTTGAAGCCGCGTGACGTTAAAAGTATGTGAAAAAAAAGCAAGCGCACTAAAAGTAGGTTCAAAAGTTAGCTCGCAATCTGTGCATCTAAAAGTGCATCTATCTACACGTCTATTTGCACGTCTAAAAGCGCATCTACTTTTGTGTCTATCGATACATCTAAAGTACATTTTAGACGCACCTATAGACGTGCTCCACAGTACAAACACGGTGTTAGATGCACTTTTAAATGCTCCACAGAGTTTTGACATTTACAACTCATCCAAGAACAAATTTTTTGGGTTTTTTATATGTAGGATGCCTTCATCTTCAACAAGTAGCTCCAGTGAGGATGAATCCCTCCATATCCACCATTGCGAAATGTGGTTGGAGCAAAAAATCAAATGTATGTGTAATGGATGTTGAGGAAACATGTATCATGCATGCATAATTACACTCAATCACGTCCAAAGTATGGAGAATGGGATGCGACCGTAAACATGGTAAGTGTTAAAGAGTTAAGGTTGATTGAGATACATATGGGTGTTCATGTGTTTGAGTTATGATCCCGTTTTAATTTGATACAGGATGCAGTGCCACACCCGCATATATTGCCCTATGCTCGTCATGAGGAGGCGAAGCGTCGGCGATATGAGGTGGGATCTTCAGGAGGGACCATTATGAATGCGTGGAGTAATGGTGATAGTAGCCCTCCGCCATTACCTCATGAGCCCGAGGAGGAGGAGGTGTTTGATGATATGATGCGGGATCTATATGTCCATCAATCCTTAGGTAGGGATGATTGCATGGACCAAGATGATCTTTTTACCGCAGCATCGACTCCACTATTTGAGGCACACCACCCTTGCCACCCTCCTCATCTTGTCTCAAGGTTTCGTGTAAATATAAGATCTTGTCTCAAGATTTCGTGTTGTGTACGCATGCAATATTAAGCATGAACTCAAATAGCATTGACTTTCCGATGATCCATCACCACATGCACTACCAATGGTGGGTACTGGTTTGGGCTCCTCCCCATACATCCTCAAGTGGCGCATGACAATATGGCATTGATGTCGTACTTCTCGCTCGCAATGAGTGCAATGACAATATAACCTCTTCATAAGCCACTCTGTGCTCCCGAGCATTGGTGCATCATCTGACAAGCTTCCACTTGTCCCTTCCATCTGCACACCTCTAAAATCACAACACAAAATGCAAGGAAATCCATTAAGATCCAAAAAATAGCCACCCATGAGCTCCTTCCCTCTCTTCTTAGATCAAGTGCCTTGAACCATTGCTATATAGTGACGCTTTGCCCTGCTTCATCGCTATATAGTGACACTTTTACGGTATAAGTATATAGCGACACCTTTAGGGTATAAGTGTCGCTATATAGCGACATTTAGGGTATAAGTGTCTCTATATAGCGACACTTAGGGTATAAGTATTGCTATATAGCGACACTTTTAGGGTATGAGTATCGCTATATAGCGACACTTTTAGGGTATAAGTGTCGCTATATAATGACTGACCAGTGTCACTATATAGCGACGCTGGGGGACTAAAACCCAAAACTCCGCACAACGCGGTCTTTGACAACTCTATTCTGAGAAATACCAAAATCTCTCCTCCCACATTATATTCAGTGAACTGCTTTTCTCCTCTATTCCCCACACTCCTCACCCCTACCAAGCCCCTCTCCCATTGACACTTGTGCTCCCTCACCACCCTTCTCCCTCTACTTATGTGAAAGGAAGTTTTTCAAGAAGGTGTGTCTCTTTAAGCAATGTAGGTTCATTTTTTGTGAGATTTCATTTTGTGAGTGTTGAAGCATGTTTGTGGTTATTAGATACCATTTGTCATGCCAAATGTTGTATTTAGCTTTTTAGTACAGGCGCTGGAAGAAAACGAATGGCCAGTGGCTTCCCCTAGACTCTAATGATGAAGACAATACGAGGGTAAGTTTGTCTATTGATGTTGAAGAGGGAGATGTCAAGAATGTGAATGTCACATTGCAATGGACTCTAAGGGATGTGCGAGAACACCTATTGGTCATGGAGGATGGCATGTTAGAGTCCTTTTACTTTACCTTAAATGGTGGTAAGATCATCCACCGTGTGGAGAAGTGCATGCATAGTGCCAATTTCATTCCTCCTGCAACTTTGAAGATTGCTAACAATGTGTTTGACTAGTGCAACATTTAATTTTTTGTCTGTCAAATCCTAGTTATTGGTTCAAAAGATGATGGAAAATTAAATTAAAAAGTTTTTTCTTTTTTAGGGTTTTGATATATATTAAGGGGTAAGAGCCCTTTTTACATCACATTCTCACTTTCACATTTAGAGAGCCATGGAAACTCCCGTCCTCAGAAGTTACTCCCTCCATCAACTGCTATTTGCCATGGATTCAGCTAGAACTGCGTTCCATGACTTCATCTCACGAACTGCATTTGCAGATCATGAGGAAGAGCTATTTTTAGTCTTTGATAGGACTTTAGATATCCTAGGCACATATATGCGAGCCAAGGATGACTTCTCATATCTCATCCTTTACATGCAAGATAATTTCTCAAATTTTGCCTATACACTTGACCACTCTTCAAAGAGATAGGTTCCCATAGATTACATAAAGTATTTGTTCATAGAGGAACCCAAGTTTGTAAAGCGCTTGGCCCACTTTTGTGACAACCTTACAAACAAAGGGTTTAGGACAGTCGAAGTTCAAGACATCCTAGACGCGGGGATCACAAGAAATATAGGCACCAAATTCCTTTCATGGGAGATGACGTTCATCTTCCTTCTCCAAGAAGGAAATTTAGAGGAAGAAGCCTCATCGTCTAGCACCCCCTCTAGTAGAACTGCTGATCTGGTTGTCCCTAGATTAGACTTGAACATCTACATGGAAGAGAGTCTTGATGATCCAATAGAGGAGATGGAAGCAGCTCAAGCATTGAGCCTACATGGACCAAGAATCCGCATCGGAGACCGTTGACCCAAACTCTGAATTATGGTCCTTGTCCCCCCTCATCATTGATGGAGAAGAGTACGTATTCCTCCATGACATAGAGATTCTTGTTGGACTACGAGAGGATGAGGCACTCGGAGTCCTATCGGGGTTCGATGTTGACACGTGTTAAAGATCCTAGGGTTTTGGGTACCGAAGACCAGACAATGGAAGACTTTCTCTTGACGACGCTGGTTTCGATGAGGGATGCATACATGTCCATATACAATGCACAAAGCTCTCATGCAGAAGCTTCCACCTCCAACACAGGTCAAGAGAAAGCGTCCACCTCCCAAATAAAACATCATACAGCACCTGGTTCCATCAACATTGCAAATGAGGAAGGGATAGAAGCCGATGATGCTGTAGTGGTAAGTTCAAATAATATTTTTTATTTTGATGTTCTTTCAGTATAATTTGTTTTGTCGGTCTTCTAATGTTTGTTGAATTGTTGCAGGATGCGTTTGAGCTTGATAAATTCTCATCTCAACAGGGTAATGTTCGCAGCGCATTTGGGCAAGATCATTCTTTGGCCCATTACCTTGGCAAAGTCACAGAGCATATCGTGGTCTTTCATAGCAAATTTTCTCCTTGAGGTCCTTCGGAGCTGCCGAAGTGGAAGGCTTTGTCGCGCACTATCAGATACTCCAACATTACTTGAAATGTCGAAAGTCATTTTGGTACACCGCCTAGTTGCTATCAATGCCTTTGGATCGAACATTCATGGCAGGGCATTGACGGCAATGACTATGTCTTTGGTAGCAGGAGAGGAGGATGTAGTGCTGTTGCGGCTAGATTTATATCTAGGAATCCACTAGGGGATTCAAAGACCCCTATTCTCGATGTACTCAAACTAGTCAAGAAGAAAGATAGCCTGTGAGGCCTTTTGTATATATAAACATATATTTAAATGGATATTTCAATGGATACATGACTACATGTCTTTATTATTTGTTTTAAGTTATCATTGCTCGTCGTGAATTCCATTGTATTTTGTTTAAGTCTTTGATGATATATTTTCTTCATCATTTTAATTGTGTTAATTTAATACATTTCTAGCCAATTTAGCATCATTTTCACCAATTCTGGGTATCAAAAAGTTCATTTCTGTCAAATCCAGAAGAAATTTCACCGTCGTGCAGAAGGGAAAAGTGTCCGACATGTTCTCAGGACCCTAGAAAGCCCAAAACCCAAGAATGCCCAAATTTGTGCCATGGCAAGTTTTGGGCTTTCTAGGGTCCTGGTGACGTGCCGGACACTTTTCCCTTCTGCGCGACGGTGAAATTCCTTCAGGATTTGACAAAATTCAAAATTTACATTAAAATGATTAGTTATTGCAGTCATAGAAATGGAAAATACACAACAATGTGATAGTGTAGAGAATGTCAATATATTTTATTTAAAAAAATGGGCCCTTGGGCCTTAGGTACAAGATAGTGCCTTCAAGCGAAGGGGGTGGTCTAAGTCCCAAGAGTGGGCTACAAGAGAATCTAGGGCTTCAAACCTGGGTCACTCCGTAGCCGCTTCGCCAGAGCCATGTCCTTGTCCATGATCGTGACACACTTTGCATGGATGGCACACAAGTTGGCGTCCTTGAATAGAGCGGTGGTCACTTGCTCCATAGCCTCCTAGAGCGCCCCATAGCTCATGTGCTGAATTGCACGTCATCCTTGTATCCCTATGCTATCTCCCATACCACACGTTAGAAGGGAGCATGCGGGATCAAGTTGTCGATGGTCTTCTGCATTTTCCTGATCTCCCTTAGGGCCCGCGCTCCTGGATTTGTCTGTACGGCTTCTTAACTCTTGGTGGGGGCCCTACAGGTACCCGAACACCAGTCCACAGTTTCCTGTCTACCTTGAACTTCTTCCGCTACTCATGTCTGCGTTAATCCTCCTCCAAGTCCTCCTCTCACTGATGTCTTGAGCTTTGACCTTCTTTGGGATGGGGCTTCCTTGGCATCTGCTTTACCCTCCTCATGGGCACAGGGATCATCTCTGCGATGGGCTGCATCAATAGGAGAGGGAAGATGGTGCTCTTCTTGGCAGTCTGTTGGCCCTCAGGAAGCCTCTCTATGTCCGGGAGGTTATCGAACACATTTTTTTCGATTGGGAGAGGGCTCTCATGGGGAGGGGAAGGCCGAGGGGAAGGCTGAGGGGAAGGTTGAGGGGAAGGCTAAGGAGAAGTCTGAGTGGAAGGTTGAGGGTCAGGCTAAGGTTGAGGCTGAGGGGAAGGCTGAGGCTGAGGCTAAGGCTGAGGCTGAGGGGCATCAGGGGAAGGCTAGGGGGAAGGCTAAGGGGAAGGCTCATGCTCTTGGGACTCATGCTGAGGGGAAGGCTCATGCTCAGGAGAGTTGGGGGAGGGCTCACGAGAGTCTTGGGAGACCTCACAAGAGTTAGGGGAGGGCTCACGACAGTTAGGGGAGGCGCCATCGGACCCAGGTAGGTTCGTGTGCATAGATGCCATGGACTTGGCAGAGCTATAGGAGGAAGGGTGGAGGCGGCTTCCAGTGGGTCTAGCAGTGTTCTTTACTCTTACCATTGAATAATGAGAGTTAGGGTTTTTTTTTAAGTTTTATATAGGCCCGTCATGTTTTGAAATCCCTTTTAATTACGTTTAGGGTTTCATCGTGCCCCTGCCCTAACCCCTCCAACCCCCCCCACATTGCCCTCCCCTTACTTGCCCCTCCAACCCTCCCCCCCCATTGCCCTCCCCCTACTTCTCCGCCCACACCTGTCGCCCTCCCCCCACCCTTGCTACCACTCCACCCCTCTCCTTGCCCCGCCCCATGCCCCTCCCTGTGAAGAGAGTGGGAGAGAAGGAAGGAGTCTCACTTGCGGCTTTCTCACATACACAATGGGGGAATATACAAAAAGTTGGAGGCTAAAAACAGTTTTCCTCTTCTTAGTTGTGAAAGCAAAAAAAAATCTCTAAGTACAAAAGGAATATAGGTGAACCCTATATCTGGGTCTCATACAAAACTCAGCAAACCTAGGTGGCATACTAACTGAGCCACCAACTAGAGTACATAA
Organism: Dipteris shenzhenensis; assembly: GCF_047967505.1. NCBI lineage: Eukaryota > Viridiplantae > Streptophyta > Polypodiopsida > Gleicheniales > Dipteridaceae > Dipteris > Dipteris shenzhenensis. The sequence goes on from NC_141626.1 coordinate 35,048,098, forward strand.
AGATAGCTATCATCCAGCTATTATTCATGGGTGGTGTACCAACCGCATCTCCAGCTAACAAGTCGGTGACATAAATGCACAACGGTCACCCTGGCATATCACGAGTGGAGCTCGATATCTCAACACTCCCCCTCAAGCTCAATCCCAATTCCTGCACACCAAGCAGGTCTCTGAACCTGCGCAGCTTCTTTGCACCCAATGCCTTTGTGAATATGTCAGCTACTTGATCCTCTGTGCTAACATAAACTAGATCAATAAAACCTACTAGAACCTTCTCCCACATATAGTGATAATGCACCTCAATGTGCTTTGTTCTAGCATGATAGACTGGGTTATTTGCCAAGTGTATACTGCTCATGTTGTCACAATAAATGGCAACTGGCCCATCTATAGATTGATGCATATCATAAATTAGTAGCTTACACAACCAAGCTACCTCACATGCAGCCATTGATGCACCCCTGTACTCAGGCTCTATGCTTGACAAGGCAACTGTAGGCTGTTTCTTGTTGTTCCAAGTGACTGCAGCACTCTAAAAAGAGAACACATATCCATTGGTAGATCGTCTATCAGAAATACTACCAGCCCAATTAGCATCAATGTATCCATGCAACTGTATTTGAACCCCAATCTCATAAAATAGTCCATACTGCAATGTGGACTTCACATACCTTAGTATGCATCTAGCTGCATCCAAATGCGGTTTCCTTGGAGCCTGCATAAACTGACTTACCAACCCAACAGCATAGCTCAACCTGGTAATAGTCATATAAATCAAACTTCCTACTATGCGTCTGTACATAGTAGGGTCTTCTAGAAGCTCGCCTGCATTTGCACTCAACTTCACATTCTGCTCCAAAGGAACTCAAATAGGCTTACAGCTTGTCATCCCATATTTGGATAGGATGTCCAATCCATACTGCCTCTGCAAGAGCCATATCCCAGTTGTGGATCTAATCACCTCAATGCCCAAGAAGTAACGCAGCTCTCCCAAATCCTTCATCTCAAACTTCTGCTTAAATAGCATTTTCACATGAAGGATATCTTCATCACTATCACCTGTGATGATCAAATCATCAACATAAATGACAAGCAGCATAATGCCTTTCTCTGTTTTTCTTACATAAAGTGAGAAATCTGCACCACTGGATTCACCATCCACATAAGAGTGACTGGATTCACATCAACCATGATCTAATCTACTTTCTCTTTTCCTTTTCGTGATACTTGCATACCACTATTTGCATTGCTTCGAGAAGATCCTCCTGATCTCAATCTGCCTGTCCATGGCGAAGTATGTGAACCACAACTAGAAAACACTACAATTTCACTAATATTTTGTGATTGCTGCTATGAATTCTGTGCATCATTACCATTTTGTGCATCTACATCATCATTCGCATTTACTGGTTTATACCAACTGCTCATCTCATTAAAAAAAACATCTTTGCTCACTGTAAACTTACGAGTAGAAGGGTTATAGCATCTATACCCTTTCTTCTGCAGAGAATAACCAATAAAGATGCACTTCTCAGCTTTCGGATCCAACTTGGTGGATCTCAACTCATCTGGCACATGAACATAGGCAATGCAACCAAAAACTTTCAAATGAGAAATATCTGGTTTCCTACCAGTATACCTCTCCTCTCGTGTCATGCCATGTATTGCTGCAGTAGGAGTCCTGTTCATTATGTAGACTGCTGTAGCAGCTCCTTCAACCCAATAATAATCTAGCAGGTCTTTTTTGTTGAGCATGGCACGAGATACCTCTTCAATATGCCTATTTTTCCTTTCTGCAAGTCCATTTTGCTGTGGGGTATGACTGCATGAATATTGCTGCTTTATGCCATGCTCTTGTAGGAACCTTGCAAACTCATTTGAGAGGTACTCTCCCCCTCCATCTGACCTTAGGCATTTGAGAGGTACTCTCCCCCTCCATCTGACTTTATTTGCAAGCCTGTTTCTTTTTCAACCATAGCTTTAAAATCTTTGAAATGCCCAAACATTCACTTTTCTTTTTCATAAAATACACCCCAACTTTTCTGCTGTAGTCATCAATAAAAGTGACAAAATAATGATAGCCTCCAAAGAGGTCGTGGTGGATGGTAGAGAGGCCAAAATGCAAACATAATGACATCATGATTGGAAAATTGCAGCAAGGCAATTATGCATCCTCTAGTAGACAGGGTGATGACAGAAATGAGCATTTGTTTATGGTGCAGCACATGACCAATTCTGTGACAAGTGCAGAAGAAAGCAATGATGTGTGGTATGTTGACTCAGGTGCATCAAACGACATGATAGGTCATGCAGAATGGATGCAGGATGCAAGGAAAATGGAAAGACTAAGATTTGTGGAGACTGGTGATGATACTGCACATCCTATTGTGCAGATTGGTAAAATTCCTTTGTCTATGCAGGATGGGAAAAAGAAATACATGTCTGATGTATTTCATGTCCCGAATATCACCAAGAACCTGGTTTCTCTTGGTCAAATGGCTGAGCAGGGCCTGCAGGTCAGATTTAATCCTCATGGATGTTTTGTTGAGGATATGAAAAATAAAGGTCGCTTGATAGCAAAAGGAAATAAGAAGGGCAGGATGTTTACGTTGGATGCAGACATGCCTGAATTGAGTGCTGCAATATTTGCACATGGGACCGATGTAGTTGCAAATATTGATATCTAGCATAAATGCATTGGTCATGTTAATATATTGTGACTTAAATTAATGCAGGCCCAAAATATTGTTGCAAGATTGCCTAAGTTCAAGGTTGCAGAAATGCATAAGGTATGTGAAGCCTGTCAATTTGGAAAACAGGAAAGGAAACCATTTCCTAGACATGTCAAATGAGTAAGAGGCCATTAAAATTAATCCACTCTGATGTGTGGACTACTAAAGCTACATCTATTACTCCCCCTGCCTCTAAAGTTACCACGTCCTCCTCCATAGGACTGGTTTTCTTGAATTTGTTGCATATTCTGATTTCTGCCACGGCCTCCAGATCGGCCTGCTCTACCTTTGCCTCTACCTCTTCCAGCATTTGAGTAGAAGACATATTCTTTTGAAGTTCCTCCTGAAGAAGATGCACCACCATTTCTCTGCTCTTTAGAAATTAGAAGAGCGATCAACTCTCCAAAATCACGAAAATTCTCATGGACGGCAATGGATGTCCGAAACTGTGCATAATCATTTCCTAGACCATTCAAGGTCACAGACACTAAATCATCATCTTCCACTGGTGACCCAATAGAAGCAAGTGCATCTGCAATCTTCTTCACCTTCATATGGTAGTCATTGATGCTCATATTTTCTCTCTGCACATTACGCAACTCCTGCTTGAGTTGCATTTTCCTGGCTTGTGTATTTGTGCTATACATTTTTGTCAAAGTATCCCACGCCTCCTTCGGCATGCTTGCATCCTAAATATGCGGTCATAGAATCTGAAATACTGAAAGACAGCTAGTACATAACTTTTTTGGCTCTCTCATGCCATCCTTTAAATGCCTGCAACTCCTATTGATTGGGAACATTAGGAATAACTGGTTCTTGTTTAGCTCCAGTAATGAACTCCTAATAGCCTTTTCCTTTAAGGAAATTCGTCTTTCTAAACTTCCATGCTTGGAAGTTGTTCTTGTCAAGCTTTTCAGTGACTATCTATGAAAGAGCATCAGACACCATTACAGAACACTGCAAAAATATTCTGTCACTACAAAAAACACAACTTCTGCCTCACAAGGGCAAATCTGCAAAACTAATGAAAGTGGTATTTGACCACACAGTCACTTCCTAGTGACGATTTTGCATCAATAGGCAATAAGAATGATTCTGTCACTCCCAATATCTCTGTGCACAGGCATACGATGCAATTTCTATGGCAACTTTTTACTAGCGCAATATCGGCTTTGTCTATGGTCTCCTGTGCTTTCAGGATCGCCACAATGGGATTCATCACAGACAACCTCCCCTCTCGCAGGCTCCCCTCGCCAAGCGACACCCTAGATGTCATTCGATGATTGCGCTTAAGTCCTCTCATCAATGGCTTACCAACACATGCTTCACCTCCAAATCTCCCTATCTTTGCTACGCAGATGAAACTTACTTAGGGTGTTGACATGCTAGCACATGCTTTCGCTTTCGGGTTGTTTAATTGAATACAAACATCTCCTTTCTTACCTGCAGCTCAAGTTCTATCCAAGTACGTTCGGTACTTTTGGTGCAAATCCTGCTGCCCACTACATACAGCTTGCCGTCTAGAGCAGCAAAAGCGAAACCCGTGAGAAATTGAGCCTCTAACAGTGCACGAAGAGGGCCAAGATGGAGGTTCAATCGAGGGCCATAAGCTTCCTGCCAAGTCTAAAGGTACCTCTTGTTACCGTACTTCCTTGGACAGAAGGCCAGATATATCCAAGGTTCAAGAATACCCAAAGCTTTACATAGCCGGTGCAGCTGTACGCTAAGGACCGCATTGCACTAGGCTTGGAAAATCCCATGAGTGCATCATGATCCTCAAGGGACACACGAAGCGAGGCAAATGAGGGCGAGGGGGCAGCAGCGAAGGCCAAGAAGGAGCTCATGATGTTGTTGTTGTTGTTGCTGCTGCAGCAGCCGCTGATCATCATCATCCAGGCGAGGGAGGAAGCAGGAGCGAGCTGATGCAGCTAGCATTGCTGATATTGGACGCAACTTGTATTGGGAGCTACTAGGGGATGCAAGCAGGAAAGGTGTCTCTCTACAGGGAGTTCCAAATGCTTGAGGGCAGCTACGGAGGGGAAGAAGGAGGAAGAAGAAGAACGGAGAGAGTGGGGGGAAGAAGAGGACACGGCATACAGGCAAGGTTTGGAACGCACGCCAATGAAGGTGATGAGGCTATCGATAAGCTTGGGATGTGAAGAAGCTTTTGGACAACTGATCACGGACCAGTCTGATGCGATGCAATGACCTGCACACACTCTTGTTGTCTTTGCTCCTGCACCACGGAGGTCATCACGCACACAACGCACTCTTGCCTTCTTCCCTTGCAATTCCTCCTTGAGTTGTTGTGTGCCCACAGTGTGCCTCCGTTTGCAACTATGCTGGCTCAGCTTGCTTCATCGTTGTGCGGGCAATCGAGCAATCAGAAGGCGACTGGAGACTGAAGGCGGTTGGAGAGGAAGGTGGTGGAGAGGAAAGGAGAGGAGCCTCAAGAGGAAGACACGTGGAACGCTTGAGAGGCCGACACGTTTTTCTTTGAAAATAAGGTAGTATAGAAGATGCTCTGCAAAAGAAACAAACCTTCCGTCGACGTCGCGACTCGTGTGAGCCCATCTGAGAACATAATCTTCTTCACCCGCTTTGCACACAGTCAAGACAATCTCTGGCTTATAGATACTGCTCATAAGAATAACCTCAACAACCAGAAGAGGCAACAACAGTACGAAGCACATCGATCGTCACTGTAGAACAGTGCAGAGAAATGAAGTTTTGAAGTTGTGACAGACAGGCACGAGTAGGTTGTGAGAGCACAAATACTAGAGAATAGTGAATTGTGTAGCAACAATATCAGACATCCACGCATATCAGCGTGACAATGCTCAACCGCGTGCTTATGTATTGACAGCAGGACCAGTTTCTTGAGTAACCACAACAGTGAATAAAAGCCGGTAGAGCGACAGACTGGGCAACATATATAGTAGATGGGCAACATATATAGTAGATGGGGCGATCATCAATGAATTAACAGTGACAACTTCAACATATGTAAAACTTTTGCTGCTTTTAGAATGCCCTGCAATATTGAACGCCTCCAAAAAGTTCTGTGAGAGCCTCAAACAAGAAGAGGCGACACAAATATGGAGGATAGACAATCCAGACATCAATAATAAGCAAGGAGGGTGCTGTTAGAGACTCCGGAGGGCAGCAACAACTTTAGATAAACCAATGCTCTTCAAAGAAGCCCAGAACATATCCGCATAATTTAATCATTTACATGAAAAAATGTGAAAAAAAAAGAATAGGGTATTTCAAATACATGCTTGCTCACACGTGTTATATGGGTTTTATGAAGAGTGACTCCCCCTGGCCTTGATTACCTCCATCACTCCTGGAATATCTCAATCATACCTACCACATACGTAGTACTCTCAAGCACCCTATGGCATTTCTATCTAGCACTCTAATAAATCAACACCGTCAGCCAAGCTATGGAACTGCTTGAGGTGCGGCACTCCATTTTGGGCTATGGCATGGTCCCTTCACAGCCCTAACCTATGAGAAAGATTCAATGTTGAGCCGATTCCTTGTGCCCGGGAAAGTGAGTGGGGAGGGAGGGCTAAAGAGTGTAGGGGAGGGAGAGTGGAGAGAGAGAGGGAGAGGGAGAGGAAGAGGGGGAGGGGGAGGAGGAGGGGGAGGGGGAGAGGGAGAGGGAGAGGGAGAGGGAGAGGCCTCTCAAAGGTAGAGAGGGGAGGTTAGGGGTCTCTTCTTCTTCATTGGTTAAGTTAGAGCTCGAACTCTCTGATGTTCAAGGTGGTGTCTGCGGTACTATTACATGAACCAAATGTTCCGAATGCAACTACTGCATCGACTATTAAGAGATTGTCAAGATATATGGGAAAGGTTGTTCTTACTAATGAATGTATTCATATGAATAGCTTATTCATCAATAGTCATTTTTACAAATAGAGTATTCATACGAATATTGAAAGATCACATGGTGAATCCTGAAAAGAGGAGATGTGGTAGTGAATCACTTGACTATTCAATCCATTTTTATTGAATCTTGAATTTGAAAATTTTCACTTAGTTTTTCAAAGTGGCCAATAGATCAAATAATTATGTGTTAAAAGGGTCAATTAGCTAATGCTCATTCATTCAACTTATTTTTACAACATAAAGTAGACAACTAAAGGTAAAACTCAATGTTTTTAGTGCATCAAACATAGCTATGATAAGTATCCAAAAATAACCGAACATGGTCCAAGAGAAAAGGTAACATTAATGGAGGAAAACTTCGCAATTCGATGACATCAAGGTACTATGGTATAGAGAATGAAAGATGGGAGGGCCACCATTTATTAGGGGGCGAAAGCTATCCCACATTGTCAAGTGAAATTATTGTGAGGGGTGTGCCAAGATCTTTAGAGTCTATCTAACCTACTATGGAGCAATTGTGATGGAATCTGGCTTAAGTCATTTTCTAAAAAACAAAGCATATACAATTTGAACCCTACAGCGCCTACCATGGAAAACGATGAAATTGATTCTGACATCTATCATTAAAACAAAGGATGTATCACTCAAAAGCAATCTTTCACCAAACATTCATAGTACCATGTTATGTGATGATGGTAGGCCTTCCATCAAGTTCATGACTACCTCATGACTACATTCCAAGTGTAGCTGGTCACCATTCTTGAGCTCATGCATACTGATGAGTGGAAAATGCCTCAATGACTACCCATGTTACTTTTGGTTGAATATCGGGTTAGATGCTTACTTCACTTATATTACTCAACCTAACTCCATTTAGAGCTAATACTCACATGGTTCAACCATGTATAGTTGTGATCCTTGGCCAACGCTTGCACATGCACAATCCTTGTGAGATGGGGTGGTACAACTCAAGTTTTTAACTTTGTCTAAATGTGGCACATCTATATTCCTCAAGATATGCAATTCTATTCAAATTCTAAAAAGGGGACATTACATAAGGTTTAAGATCTTATCTATTAAATTTGTGTGTTCTCGTTTTATCTAGAAAAAAGCTTCAATCATATGGTAAGTAATTGATTGATTTGGAGAGAAAACGTTTTCTTATCAACAAAATCAACAGTTTTAACTTAAAAAAAAGAGAGTAAATTATTGTTTTGGATAGGACATAAACATTAAAGACTAAATGTCTAATCTATTATACATTTAACTAGTAATACTCAATAGGGAGGATATGAGGAGAATATATAGACCAATATAGGGGGACAAGGAGGAGGGGGGGGGGGCGGGGGGCGTGAGGGTAGTGCTTGTGTTGAGAGGAGGAGGGGGAGGGCTAGGGGTTAGACAAATCGTCTACTTATGCACATATTTGCCGAGAGTGTCGAGTGCTAAAAAATAAGAAATTTCGTATATAGAGTGGTTGGCTTGCTTGCCAAAAGTTATTGCTAGGATCCCACCCATTTCAACTTTAGGAATCGATGTTACGATGTTCATATGTAAAGCTCCCTTGTTTGGCCATAAGTCACTGTCCAAGACGTTTCAAAGTTGGCATTTTGAGTTTATAAAACGGCGGCTACCGAAACACAAAACAGAAGAAATCTACTCTTGAAAAGACTACTAAAGCACAACCTCTGGTTCTTGGTTACTGTTGTCAATATTGACGTTGACAAAAAGATCCATCGCACATGTACAAACGTGAAAAGGCTCATATCCTTCTCTGTCGCCTCTCTTATTCATCTTGGAACAAAACGCAACTGGAAAGAACAGCAAACAGCCAGATCAGAAAGCTACTGGCTATGGAAGTTCCTGCAGCTTTCTCTCCAGCTATGGAAGCCTCTGGTAGAGAGGGCGTATCCTCTTGGGCTCCTTCCTTCCTCGCTGATGACCTTTCCAAGCTTGCTGCCTCCCTGGTCGTTTTCTTAGTGGCACTCTTTGCTTCCTGTATTGAGGAGCTCGCAATGGTCCAGGAGCTCACCTTCTCCTTCATCAGGCCCGTTTGCCAGCTCTTCGTCGTCGGTTTTCTGCTGCAGTTCCTCTTCTCGCAGCCCAATATCTTGTGGACTCTCTTGCCATATCTCCTCGCAGTGAGTCTCGCGAGATTGCTTGATCTGGTTTTGTTTTTGGTTATTTCTGCTCGCGTGCATTTCTTCCCTTGGGTTTGAGGTTGGTGTAGGCGTCTGTGTACGAAATTACGTGTTTTCAAATTTAGCCGCTAGACGTTTGTACAGGGCTGGCGAGTGATTAGATGTGAGTTTCACATATGATGGACAATACTGTAGGTCTTAGTTGGTGGTTACACTGCTGGACGGCGAGCAAAACACGTGCCGCGGGCGCAATACGTTGCCGGAGCTTCAATATTTATTGGGACCTGCATCACGATGTCGTTGCTTGTAGTCTTGGGAGTGTTCCCTCTCACACCTCGATACATGATTCCGGTTGCGGGACTAACTGTCGGCAGGGCGATGGTTGTGACTGGTATAACGCTGAACCGTTTACGCGACGATCTAAGGCTTAAGCAGAACCTTGTAAGAAATCTCAGTCTTAAATATCATCAATTGGAAGGAGCAGTTACATGCTGAACACTGTTTTTCTAAAACACTCCAGATTTGTTGTGGCAGGTGGAGACGGCTCTAGCTTTGGGGGCGACACCGAGGGAGGCGTGCAAAGGTATCGTGAGGGGGGCATTGGCAATAGCTCTGGCTCCAGTGTTGGATACAGCCAAGACATTTGGGTTGGTGAGCTTGCCTGGGGCAATGACTGGCATGATGTTAGCCGGGGCCTCGCCATTGCAGGCCATTGTGCTACAGATCGTGATCATGAACGCGTTGCTATGCGCATCTTTTCTAAGCAGCATTGTGGCCGCGCGTTTCAGTTGGAGTCTCTTCTTCACAGACACGTATCAGCTCCGCCGCAATGCTATTGATGCAGATTGATGTCGCAATACCTCCAAGTAACGAGTTGATCAACCACAGTGCAACCCTTGTTCCCTGTGGATGACTTTCGAGGATTACTCTCTTGGTCTTCTTCATGAGACGAACCGCTTTTGCGATGCTCAATTCCTTTTTCTTCTCACTCTTGAGAGTCTTGCGTGTGGCAAACATTTATCAAAGATCACTCTTGAGAGTCTTGCGTGTGGCAAACATTTATCAAAGATTTTGTGCAGCGCAGTTCTACAACGCGTGATACCATCACCATGCCTTGAATTCTTGAAGTGGGCTGCCTGTCTTCTAAATTGTTATTTGAGTATTCCAAATGGACACTACCCCTTTTCTCTACCAGAAAGCACGAGGCATGTGATAAGGAATATATTGTACACATGTACACGCATCAAATTAGCAACATAAATTCACATATGGCTAATTTGCAAAACTCCAACATACCAAAGTACGATGTAATGCTTGATATGTGGATCCCCCTATTCTTATACAATCAATGATATGAATCCTCTCATTGCTAGTCTAAATCTTTCATTACATTGACTATGCCAAAGTAACTTTATTGATGCATCAAGCTTTGTTCACACTTCTGCTCTCAAAACGGTTATTTCAGGATGTGAAGATTGATTGGTAGTGGCAAGTGCATGTGCACAAGGCATGACATCATCTAAGTTTGAGAGTGACACTTGCAATTCCTGTCACTCTAAGGCTAGTGCAATTGCTTTGTCATGGAGATCCTTGTTCTCCAGTTGAAGATTTATTGTATTATTCCCCAAACCTGTGAATTGTTCTACTTTGGCTCTCTACAATTCACTTGCTTGGGTAGCCATTGTCAGAGCATGGACCAATTGATTGAAATGGAGGAGTCTACTATATGGAAGGTTCTACAAGATATAGTTGCCGCTCCAAGTAGTCCATACCAACTTCAAACCCAAGAAAAGAAATGCAACACAATGATATGTTTTCTCAATGCCTTCGAATGATACTTGTCCCGTGTACTTGTTTGAGAATATTTACATCCTCAAATAGCTACTTTTAGAGAAAAAGTGTGGACCTTGATGTGTCAATAAAGTTTCTTCGATACAATCATATTGATTAGGTATATTATGAAAGATTTACGCTAGCAATGACATGATTCATCTCATTGATTGTAAAAGAATGGGGGGATCCACATATCAACATCTTCCTTATGCTCTAATTTCGTGAATTGGCCTTATGTCAATTTATGTTGCAATGCATGTTCATGTGTACAACATATTCCTTATAACATGCCCCATCATTTAATGTGATAGACGAATAGGGACCGTTGTCCGTTTGGAATACTCAAGGCATGGTGAAATCACAATATAGAGCAAGGCAGCCTACTTCATGAATTCAAGGCATGGTGGTGATATCACTTGTAGTAGAAATGTGCTCCACAAAATGTTTGAATCACTTTGTAGATGTTTGCCAAGCAAGACTCTAGTCTCTCAACAATGAGAATAAAAAGGAATAATTGAGAATCTCACAGGAGGTTCACATCATGATGAAGACCAAGAGTTCATCTTCAAATTATAGAGATGGTCTACTATAAAGGTAGCAAGTAGAGGAGTAGTAGTTGGAGGGTGCTAAGCCCATCTATGCTATGGATTTGGAAGAACCGATGACACTAGTAAAACTTATTTTTTAAAGGAGGGGTCCTCTCAAACTTGGATTATTAAGGTAAGATTCAAGACTCTCGTAAGTTTGAGTATTATCCTAATGCTTATGACTAGTTCGCTAGCAAGCTAGTATCCTCTTCTAGATGAAGATTTTGGAGGTGAGTTAATGGAGGTGCCATAGTCTATAACAAGAAAAAAAACTTGTGAGCTAAGATTTATGAATTCTCAATTTAGAAATAAAAATTTCTAAATTTCTAAAAAATAACAAATACTCATCCGAAATGATCCTTAACATTGAAAATAATAAGAAATCAAATAAAAACAAGCAATTGTACCAACAAAGTTATAAGAATTAGGCAAAAGTCTTATCTCAAAAGCATAGTATTTGTAAATATGGTTTTAACATAAAAAGATATGAAAGAGGAGCCTTTCAAACCAAAAAATGATGATATTATTTCCTAAAATTTATAATATTTGCAAATAAACAAATTACTAACATGAACTTATGAGATTAAACTAAAATAACAAAAAATGATGATAATATCATGTATGGGAAATACATCTATAAATATTGGGCATTCCATTAAAAAATAACCTAAAATAAGAATATGTTTCCATGATCTTTAATGCATCATTACAGAATATAGTTGAAGATTTTCATGCAGTGTAATGTGATGCTAGTATCATCGAAACAAGTAGCAATGATTTGTTGGTGAGTGAACTAACAAGGTGATGCTATTTTAACAACAAAAAGACCCATAAGAAGCAGCTGCTTCACCCCCTTGCTTATAGAACAAAATACTAAGTACAATGCTATAAGGAACTTATGAAACAAGAGCATATGGATATATGAACATTATGAAACGTATGAAATAATAGTCTATGTAGTAAGAATCTTATGAAACAAATGCATATAGAAACTTATATGTCACAACTCTATATAAGTGCAAATAAAACATTATGATAACGTACAAATAAAATATCATGTAAGTTAGATAAAACATAACAAAAACATTGCTTTAAAATGCTATATAGCAATGTATGAATGATACCATATTAAAACCTATGAACATAGGATTTGCATTGAAGAATAAAGTGTGAAGATTTTTTCAACTACAAAGCTTTGCTATGATAAAAAAGCCCTTGCAATAACAATGAAATAGTACCAATTATGAAAACATTTCTTCAAACTAAGAAGTCTTCTGAAAAGTTCTCAAGTAATGCTAACATTTCCCTTATAGCTCCAAGTAAACTAACCTAATTAATTATAAATAACCTATAAGAAATATTTATGCAAGAAAATCCATGAAGCTTCAATTCTGGCATGTTTTCAAAGACAGGCGAAAGGTATTTAAAAAACCCCTCTGTAACCACATTTTATCTATTTTATATACCCCTACTATGAATTTTTGAATCAATAATTACATCCCTTCAATAAATTTAAAATTTGAGAAGCCTATATTTTTTTCCCTCCTCTTGTACATTTTAAGTGTAAGTTGAAAGAGACACTACTTATGAGAAATTGTATTGTATAATTGAATGAAACCCTTTAATTTGTATGTCATAGAGATGCATGCTTTACACCTATACTAATACCTAATAGAATGTACTTTCAACTTTTGATCTTTTCAATTCCCAAAATCTCATGTAGTGCTCATGTATTCAAGCTACCAATGCTATGTAGAAGATCTCCAAGATCAAATGCTATTTCTTGCCAAATCATGCCTCCAACTTTACTAAAATAGATTTCAGTAGCATTAGAACCCGTATGATGTAGGCGACACTTTAGATTAGGATAAAAATCTCAAAACAACTTTATGAGCAATACAACAAAATGACAAGAAAGTATGCAGTCTGTATAATCCTCCTTACTGATGAAAATTTTCTTTAGGGTGTAGGTTGGATGGTGATGAATCCATAGTCACCAAATTTTGAAAAAGAAAACTACCTTGGTTGCAAGCACCACACACTCCTTCAAGATCAAATATGGTGACAAGAAAATATTTATATAATCAACAACAATCATCAAATAGGCCTCAGTCCCCTTCAAGCTTCTTTCTTTTTTTTGAAGTTTTCTCAAACATTTATGTACTTGTCTACTTGCAATCCTTTGAGTTGCTCCCCAATTTTGTCAATCATTCCTTTGAATATCTCCATCTCGTAGCTTGTGCTCTTCAATTGAAAAAGAATTGTAAATAATAGATACATGATTTAGTGTGATTCAAACACATCTAATTGCTAGTTATCGAGTAGGACTATCAAGTGGGCTTGTAAGTTTCTTTCCACAGTGTACAAAGTCTTGATCATGAAGGCCATACACATTTCCTCCTACAGTTTTTGCTCTAGAATTCCATCCACACCAATTGATAGCAAAATGTTGTTCGCTTTTCTCCAAATAGGCTTCAAGCACCAACTTTAGTCTTCTACTATCCCCATCTGAAGCATGTCCAATTATGGGTCCAACTTTATCTTTCAAGTTTGCATTCCACATGGTCTCCAAAAGACTCCATTGGTTCCTTACAAAACCACTATCAAAATGATTGCATGTGCAATGCACAATCAAGGCCAATCATGGAAGAAGATCATGAAACTGACACGCGAGATCAAAGGAATGAAGGCAAATCCTTAGTCTTGAATCTTGTGTGGCTTGATTCTTGTGAGCATTCTACCAGGGGAATTGCAGACTGTGTCAAGAGATCAGAGTGCTCCGAAGGCTAGATTGCTTACATACTATTCATTGCACGACTTGATTCTTTTGAGCATTCGGCCAAGGGAATTGCAGACCATGCCAAGAGACAAGAGTGCTCCCGAGGCTACAAGCTTACATATGTAACTTGATTGTCTAAGCACTTTGCCAGGGGAATTGTAGACCGTGTCAAGAGACCAGAGTGCTCCCAAGGCTAGATTGCTTACATACTATACATTGCACGACTTGATTCTCTAAGCATTCTACCAGGGGAATTGCAAACCATGTCAAGAGACTAGAGTGCTCCCGAGGCTAGATTGCTTACATACTATACATTGTATGACTTGATTCTCTAAGCATTCTACCATGGGAATTGCAGACCATATCAAGATACCGGAGTGCTCCTGAGGCTAGATTGCTTACATACGTAACTTGATTGTCTAAGAATTCTACCAGGGGAATTGCAGACCATGTCAAGAGACCGCAATGCTTCAGAGGCTATATTGCTTACATAATATACATTGCACGACTTGATTCTATAAGCATTCCGCCAGGGTAATTGTAGACCGAGTCAAGAGACCAGAGTGCTCCCGAGGCTAAATTGCTTATGTAGTTACATAGTATACATTGCACGACTTGATTCATAAAGTAAATATAAACTTATATCTTCTCATTTGAATAATGACTTTCCAACCCTAAACCAATAAAAATTTGACTAGAAAGGCCCTCAAGGACTTATACCGATTCAACTTAACTCTTAAATTTTGATCTATAAGGCTATATCATTTTCAATAGGAAAGTCAAATCCTCTTAAACAATAAAAATATTATATGTGGGTGTATGTGGGTGTTATAGAACTACAATTGATGGTTCGAATTTAGTCTCTTGCACCATCATTCAATACAAGTTTAAGCTCTCAGCTATCTACTAACTTTCCCTTCTCAACTATTGTGCTAACTGAGGGTCCTACATGTGCAGCTAAGGCATGTGTAGCTGAGGGTCCTACATCCAAGGAAGAAGTTGATAGTTTGGTAGAAACAACTCTCGATGATCATGATTGGACGTTCTAACAATTGAACAAAGTTTTAGAACTGCTTGGGATTTTAATAAGCATGCATGTGTTTATAGATGGTCTCAGCTCTTAGTGAGCAAACCATGTTTTCAACTGTTCAAACGGCCAATGTTCGAGGCTCTTCCTCAAAGTTTGTATCTATCTTTTCATGCATGGACATTCAACAGAGCAGAGCGTGAATTGTTTGGCTTTTAGAGAGTGTGTAGTGCAAGCTTTTTGCATTGAAGCTTGGCCAAGCTCTCACTAGTAGTAGTGTGACACAGATTTGGGGGCTTAATTCTAGTCACTTCTTAGAGTCAAAAGAACAAGAGGGAAAGGAAAATAGACGAATCAAAGCAAGATAAAGATATAAACATCAAAGGTGAGATCATAGTTCAACATGGGAAAGAGGAAAGGTTGAGGGAAAGCATGGATTTCTGCCAAGCGTTCGATGCCAAACATAAGAGCAAGCCTCTGTTGGAAGAAAATTTTCATACTAAGAACTACATGGATGGAAGTGAAGAGGCTGAATTGGTAGGGCACATTCTGACGTATGGGGTTGTTGGGTCGCATCATCTTGATAAAGCTCAACACAAGAGAACCCACAATTAATGGAAATAAAAATACAGCTATGATAGCATGGAAATAGCTCTTCCTTTGACCCTCAAAACCCAAAACAAAGAATGCATGCTTGTAGGGTTTGAGAAGATAAGAATGTTGACATATAGTTCACGAAAAATGGAACAAGAGATGAGAAGTTAGGACCATTTTCGTAACAGACTCCAAAACTGTCCCAAATCCAAGTCTACTCTATTCTGCAGACTGTAACATTTTCTCAAAAAATCAGAACATGGAAGTAAAGACATAAATGGATGGAGCTCAAAGAGATGAAGATTTGGATATAGGTTTCGACCAAAACGAAGTAGGGAGCAAAAAGATATGGCTGTTTTATGACCGGGTACCAAAACAGTCCACGAGCGACTTCAGCCATAGGAAAAGGCAATGATTTCTCTTATTGAAGGGGTTGCTTCCACAATACATATTGAAATGAGGTCGCCTTAGAGGGTAGAGAATCCCCTCAGAACAAATCCCAAAATAAGCCATACATGAGCACAAACGGAGCTCCCGAGCAAAGAGGGAAAAAGAATGAGAAAATGGGAAAAAAAGGGAAGATCTTGGTTCTGGAAACCAAGAAAGCTTCCCAATGGGAGAGAAATACAAAGAAGAGAGGGGCTAAGGCTCAAGGGAAAGGAGAGGCATAGAAGGAGCTAGATACAAGGCAATGGCAAGGCTACAAGGAGAAAGTGAGATGCTTGGGAGAGAGGGGAGGGGCTTCTTTTATAGTGCAATTCTCACCTTCCTTCACCCTGTTACATTTGCTGGTAGTAGATTCTTTCGCCTCTTCGTGACATAAGTGCATGGGTCACCATCAATTCTCCTTTTAGGAGGATTTTGACAAGTGTCCCATCACAAGATGCTTCTTTATCCTTTTGAGTAGAAAAGTCAATAGTCTTCTCACATGGAGCCCAAGAGGACCCTCCTCTTTTCCACATGTCAACATCCTCCACATTCCACATAAGAATTCTAGAAGGATTCCTTTTGACTCCACACTCCTCCACACTTTTCCACATGCCCTCCACATGCTCTCCATGTGCACTCCCTATTATTTTAGTACATTGTTGAGTCCATGTAGGCTTTTGGCCCACTCTAAATATATGACTCATTTCTATTTCCTAATTACAAAGCAAATAATATATCTCCCCAACCATTCTATCCCTATACCAAGGTATTTGTAATTCATACTTGTGGTATTTACAATGATGCACTCCACTCATGATCACATTTGCAATCATTTTCACTAATTATTCTAATTAGTGTCAAACCTACATTAATGATTACATGAAATAAAGTAGTCGACATCAAAAGATTGACAAGCCGCAACGAGAGTAACCGCAAAGAGCCGTCTCCCGCCACCTTCTCCATCACGCTTCTTGGTTCTTTGTCTCTGTGGCTAGCTTTTGTCACCTTGTGGGCCCCACAAGTCCTCCCACAAGTTTCAAAACAAAATATCATTTTTTGTTGTCACAGTAGGTAGGCAGAAAGGTAGGGCCTTGGTGACAAACAAGGTCCTCCTTGTCACAGGTTGGTACTTAGCCTTGTGTTTGTGTTGTCATAGGGGTTGTATGGGTTAAGATAGACACTTAATGTGCAACTTGAATTGCCCTTAGAATACTAAAGCCAGGGTGGCATTGCTGACAATGATTTAACCACAGGCCCAGGAGTGCCTTGGTATCATTAACCCCGAGATGTACAGTGGATCTTCCTAGGTAAGTTGGTGGTTCATGGTCTCCCCCTAAGCTATGAGTCCTAGATGCTCTTCCTTAAGCAAGGGCTTCTTAGGAATAAACCCCATACATGTGGACAATGGCAACCATCACATAGATGGATTTTCTTAGAGGCTCCCTCATAGAGGAGGGATCCCCTTTAATGTGGAGCCTTTCAAAGCCTAGAAGCTTTTGTTAAGGAGACTTATATTGGCCCTCATGCCATGAGGAGTTTGAGCGACAACCAATCATTTTGCACCCATAGGTATGAGAGCTGGAGGGATACATTCTGGGGCAATAATTGCATGTAGGTTAAGTTGAGTGCAACAAGGGACCAATGTGGTCCTTTGGGACGTGGGGATGGCTCTCTTCGGAGATAGAGGATAGGATGTAGGCACTTTCGCATAGACTTAGCATACTGAATGACTCATCAACAAGCAATCAAGAGCTCAACTACCCACATAGCTGACCTAAACCCACTACAAACAAAGAACAATGCTCAACGTCCAACCTAGCTCCAACAAGCAATAGACACCAAGCTACGTGATGAGTAGTCAACGATGCTACAACAACAATCCTATCTCCCAATGTCAATCATGCAATCTACAATGGTAAATGTAGCTCTTCCAGATAGCACGGACTAGCCAAGACTGACAAGCCTAGACAAATGATCTACTCAACGGTGCTGCCACACAAAAAAACATAATCACACCATGCAAGCAAGACGACACCAAGCACCTAAGTACGCTATACATCAAAGGCTAAGGACATAGACAAACCAGCTTAGCTAACACAAGCAACAACTCTATGACAAACACAATAGCAGAGCTAGAGATAGTACCTTAGCTAACACATAGCAACAACACATACACAAGCAAGCAATCGAGCAGCACAAACAACGAACCAATCAATGTGACTCTCATCGAGCACAAGTGCCGCAACAAACCAAAGAACTAGAAGACAATGACATGAATAGAATCTTTCAAAGATTTTGTAAGTATTTAGAGATTTTGTCCACTCTATGACCAAGCATTGGTCCTCTAAGCCACATTGTCAATTTGGTTACCACAATAGGACTTGCTACAGTTGTGACATGTGGCACCTTACCTGACACATCATCAACCTAGCGTTGCTGCCCACTTACCACATTGGCAGTCCACCTTAGCAAGTGCCACATTACCACCAGCTACCACACATCATGCCATAGCAACAAGCCACATCAACCAACCACATCATCAAAAATCATTTCATCAATGCCATGTGGCACACAGCTTGCCAAGCATAGTGACCCCTTCACATGCACATTTTCCTCTTTGGATGTACACACCTACGACATCATCATCGTCTCACCTTATTTGCCCCTCCACCTAGATCAAGTTGTATCTCTTAATCCAAGAAGAGTTTGAGGGTCTTCCAGGAAGAAAAATTGCTCAATTTTTCGAGCTCTATGTGCTTGTCACTTCATGCATAGGTTTCAGTACTTGCATCACACACTTTTTAGCCTCATGATCAAATCCACGTCTTTCACACATTGAAGCATCTTCATCAAAGCGTCTCACACTAGCACTTAAAGGAACAAAAGAAAAAGAAACTCTCTCTTTATTTTCATCGCTCAATAATTGGTCTCGCATAGACTAGTTTGCCATTGAGGAGACGTTCAAATTTCTCCAAGTAGTCAATTGAAGCCATGCTCAAAATTCCTAAATACTTCCTACTCGGAGTCAGTCCCTTCACTCACGTGCAGTTTCACATGAGAACACATCCTAAAACTTGACTGTCTACACATAAGTGAGCAAATTTTAGAGTTTTTAGAGATATTGGTAAATTGTTCAGTGGACAAGTTGCACATCATTTGATTTTTCACTCACATGCCTTCATTTTAAAGCCTTATTATCTTTTATTTTAATTTTGTGCAAAACATTTTGAGCCTTGTAAACCCTCTTGGCTATTATTTGCATCATTTACCACATGAGCCTTGTAATTTCTATTCACAACCATGCACTTCACACTCTTTTTTGCATGACCACATTCTTCTTTCAGTGGCTATTTGTCACTATAAGTTGTTCAGCCATAACTTGAGCTTTTTTTGTGAGCTTTAACTCGGCTATGTCATTTCTTTGATTGCATAGATCCTCTACTATGCATGATTTTTAGTTTGACATAGAACCAGAAGTAGTAGTATATTGAGCTTGAGTAGATGGCCAAATGCCACAAAACATTCTTAGACGATGGAACCAAAAGCCCCAATTTGTAGAGCAAAACTGAGCCAAAAATACGGCAAATTTAGGAAAAGCCCCAAATTGTATGCAAATCTACAATCTACCTGCACTTTTAGGTGACCTAACTGCCAATAAGTAAAGCTACATGGCACATACCAGGGCCAAAGGGCATCAATACGACCGGGAGAAGATGGCCTACAAACCCAACTAAGCTGCAAGTTTAGGAGTTATGAAATTTTCTTCGGCCCCTGAGTCAAAGAAGTACAAACAATGCTAATCATGTACCTTTCCCCATGCTTTGCACATCTCTGTCTTCTTCTCATCATGCTCACCCCCAATAGGAATGTGGCCAACACTTAGCTTGGGTTTCTTGCCTCTCGGGTCCTTTCTTGTGCCCTGATTAGACTCAGCCCAAGTTGCTGCAGGTCCTTTTATCTTCTTGTTAGGACAGTCTGCTGCCCTGTGACCAGCCTCTTTGTAGAGGAAACACTTTCCTTCAGCAAACAATTTATTCCTCTCTTCAAAGGTGTGGGAAGAGGGCTGCTATTTTCTTCTCTGGCCTGCCACAAACTTTGATTTGAAAGGTACTTTTCTAGCTTGTTATGGTTTCTTGTGCTCTTCTTTAAAGTTACTTTTAAAGCCTAAGGCTCTCCCCTGCGTGAGTGAGTAAGCTGTGTTTGCATTCTCTATCAACTGTGACATGCTAGAAACGTGTGTTTTTGTGCAATAGTCCCTCAACTCTTTAGGAAGACCACAACAATACTTTTCAACCTACTCTGAAAAGGGGATTCTTCTGTAGGAGCTCACAGGAAAAAGTGCATCCCAAAACTTCCTATTGTAGTCTTCTAGGTTCTCATTCCCTAGCATGCAAATTATGCCACTAAGTTATGACATCCACTTAAAATGTAGTGATAAGCCATGTGGATGAGAATACCTGCTTGAAATCAACCCATGTAGTAGGTGTCTACCTCTGAAGAAGAAGGTTAGACCACCACTGCATCACATGACCTTTGAGGGATGTGGCTGCCTTCCTGATTTTTGAGGACTCTGTGAAATAACCTCCAGCATGAGCCAAGTCAAATTGCTACAAAAAGGTAAGAGCCTTCATCCTATCTACATGTCCATTGAAGGTCTCAAAATTTCATTATTGCCCCTCCCTCCTCATAAACCTTCATCTTAATCCTGGGTTCGAGATGATCATAGCCAGAGGGCTGCAAATAAGGAGGCTATTGTCCTTAGGGTCCTTCTGGAGCTTATATAGCACTCCCCATAGCAAGATTTGGTGGCGCAGGTGGTATTTCTTGATTTTGTGCCACCATGGGACTACCTCCCTGCATTCCAGGCTATATCTTCACATTAGCATATATAGGATCTAGGGTTGGCGGTGTCGTCATGGCCTAAAATATAGATCCTCCACCAAAGTGAGTTGGCTGAATCACATGCTGTGGTTGGGCTTGCTGCCCTTGCTGCATATTTTGAACATTGCTACCATGCTCATTCCCATTTGTTCCTTGCCTTGGAGGCACTGCAAGTGGCTATATCACAGGTGTATGTGGCTCTAGTAGTGGCTATCCACCCACATGCATTTGTGGATCCTGTATGGGCTGTTCCTTTGCCCTAAAAAATAGAGCTCGATTATGTACACTAAATATTGAAGCTGTCAACTACTTTTGAAAGCACAATGAACACTCTCTTCCTCCTTCACTCATGACTCAATTGTGGTAAACTTACTCTGCCATGCTAGGCATGCCATGCTAGGCATACGTGTTCGAGCTATGGAATACAATCTTGTAGAATGAAGAACACTTTCAATTATTCATGCAATACAACCATTGGTTCTTATCACAATATCAATTGTATCTACATCATTACCGCCAGTAAAACTAAATGGGCCATTGGCATTATAGATGTAGACCTTCGGCAAAGATACTACCAATTGAATCAGCATCAGTATAACCATGCAGTTATATTTTACTAGTATTATAAAAAAGTTTGTAATGTGATGTGGACTTTATGTATTAACACCGTATTAGTATTTTTGAAAAAATCTTGATATTTTGGGAAAATGAAATTGGGAGAGAGAACCTTACCTTCTCCCATTCTAGGAACCCTTCCTCATACTCTTCTCATCTTTTTGGCCCATCTTCATCTTGGTGCAAGCACAATGGATCTCTTATTTCATACATAGTCTCTACATAGTGGAGCTTTGGTTTGCTATTGTGTCCATTGTTTCATTAATTTTGGAAATATCTTGTTGCATTTATAGTGGCACTTAGACTAAAACTGTCAAATTCAATTAATTTTGTTTTGGTTATTTTAGAGAAATAAATTTATAGTGTTTCATTAATTTTGAAAATGATGCATATGATCTTTATTTATCTCATTGATTTCATTTTAACGAGAAAATAAGTGAGATGTTTCATTAACTTGGGGAATGGACTATTTTTTGTGGAAACTCAAAATTTCCATTCAATTGCAAAATTATGCAAGCCACCTATTCCCCTTAAATTATTTAGTATTTGATAATGAAAACCTTAAAAATATTGCAATGCCATACAAGAGAGTTAACTTTGTTGAATTATCAACACATAAATGTAATAGCTAGTATAAAGATATAACACCTTTTATTTGCGACAGTGCCTTGAGTTAAGCTAAGCTTGTTATTCATCATGACATTATCAATGGAAATTGTTACACATTAAACCAATAGGAAGACAATGATCTAAAATACTCAATGCCAGCCAAAATTTAAAGGCAACAACATCTTAAGATCATTGAGTGTTAGCTCAATCTACAATCTTGTCGATTACTTCATCGACCCCTACTAGGCTTGCTTCTGCTCTCTCATGGAAAGTAGGTGTAATTTTGATCTTCTTGGGATTTTTCCCTCTTTTCGGTGTCCAGCTCCATAATACTAAGTTTGCTTGTTCCAACGTGTAGGATCCTTGTCATTGCACTTCCAAAACTCCAACAATTTGCGTACACTTCTTCCTCATTTTCAGGGATGTTTTTATCAAAGAAGTCCTTATATATCAGAGCTAAGCTGCAATCATTCGAGCAATTTAAAAGAACATTTTCTTACATATTGTGATTTTCATGGGGATTACTACTTGGCCTTTATGCTTGACTTCTAGCTTATCAATGAGCTAGGAGTTGTGGGGCATTAGGGTAAAGTCGCAATCCTTCTACTTGCTACCTTCTCTCCATGGGGATTATGGCTTGGACTTTATTGTATGAATTTTTTGGGGTGAAATAATAACAAAAGAATGATGCACATGATGCAATATTTCCATAAGGGTTTGGGTTGGATTTGATGCTTGACTTCTAGCTTATCAGTGAGCTAGGCGTTGTAGGGCATCAGAGCTAAGTTGCAATCATTATAGAAATTTAAAATAATAGTCTTACATATTGTGATTTTCATGGGTATTATGGCCTAGCCTTTATGCTTGACTTCTAGCTTATGAGCTAGGAGTTGTGAAGCATTAGGGTAAAGTTGAAATCCTTCTACTTGCCACAATCTCTCCATGGAGATTATGGCTTGGACTTTATTGAATGAATTTTTTTGGGTGAAGTAATGACAAAAACATGATGCAATACTTCCATGAGGGTTATGGCTTGGCTTTGATGGTTGAATTCTAGCTTATCAATGAGCTAGGGGTTGCAAGGCATCAGAGATAAGTTACAATCATTTAAGCAATTTAAAATATCATTGTCTTACATATTTTTATTTTCATGGGGATTATATAATGGCTTGGCCTTTATGCTTGACGTCTAGCTTTTTAATGAGCTAGGAGTTATGGGGAATTAGGGTAAAGTTGCAATCCTTCTCTTGTCTACAATATCTCCATGATTTTTTTGGGGTGAAATAATGCCAAAAGCATGATGCACATGATGCAATACTTCCATGAGGGTTGTGGCTTGGCTTTGATGTTTGACTTCTAGCTTATCAATAAGTTAGGGGTTGCAGGGCATCAAAACTAACAATAATTCAAGCAATTTAAAATAACATTGCTTTACATATTGTGATTTTCATGGGGATTATATAATGGCTGGGCCTTTATGCTTGACTTCTAGCTTATCAATGAGCTAGTAGTTATGGGCATTAGGGTAAAGTTGTAATCCTTCTACTTGCTAAAATATCTCCATGGGATTATGGCTTTATTGCATACCTCTTTTCTCAAGCAATTTAAAATAACATTGCTTTACATATTGTGATTTTCATGGGGATTATATAATGGCTTGGCCTTTATGCTTGACTTCTAGCTTATCAATGAGCTAGTAGTTATGGGCATTAGGGTAAAGTTGCAATCCTTCTACTTGCTAAAATATCTCCATGGGATTATGGCTTTATGCATACCTCTTTCCTCAGTAACAAGATATGAATTGTGGGGCATTAGTTCACAGCTGTAATCCCTTCAAGTATTAAAATGTTGTAATCTTGCCATGGAGGTAATGGCTTAGTTTTATGCTTGGCTTCTAGCTGATCGATGAGTTGTGGGACATCAAGGCAAAAGCTACAATTCCTTGAAATTAAGCAACTTATTCGAACTTGATCATTCTAGACAAATGGTGTATCTCTACACCACCCTTACCTATGGAATATAACAAGCTCTTGAATTACTTTATTTAAGTGAGTATTGAGTCAACTAGATGATTGTTGAGTGGATCTTATCATCTTTTGACTATTTATTTTTTTGTGGTCAGAAGATCTTGGTACAATATAGGCTTGGATTTTATGCTTGACTTTTAGCTTATCAATGAGCTAGGGGCTATAGGGCATCAGAGCCAAGTTGCAATCACTTTAGGCAAGCTATCTTTGTCTTACATATTGCAATTTCTTTGCGATTATGGCTTGCCCTTTATGCTTGGCTTCCAAGCTTCAATAAGCTCAAAGTCGTGGGGCATCAGAGTAAAGATGCAATGCTTCTACTTGCTACAGTCATTCCATAGGGATTATAATTTGACCTTCATTCTTGGATTTTAGTCTCGGGGGGGTCACTCATCATATGTAACCCTATCACGTGAGTTCAACAGAATGATTTTTTTTATTTCTAAAATTTACATAAATAAATATACATAAGGGACAATTTAAAATACTTTCGAAAAAAATTTACATATTTGTATAGAAAAGGGGTACATTTTATTAATGATTTTTTTTACAGATAAGGGACTTTAAATATAGGTCTTGAACGCACGTGATATAGAGGGTTTATACATAGTGACCCCCCCGAGATTTTAGTTCAGCATTGAGCTAGGAGTTGTGGGGCATAAGGGCTAACCGAAATCCCGACTTATATGTAGAATTCAACAAACTCTTAAACTAATTTATTTTCAAAGTTATTTGAGTAGGAATGACCTTTGAGTTGTGGTCATTAGTGTGGTAAGCTACAATCACTTGAATTGTGAGGCATCATGATGAAGCTAGGATCATCCATAGAAATGTTGTTTCAAGTCATTCTTCTTATAGTTTCATGAGTGAAATGATTGAATGAATGGCTAATTATGGTATTATTGCTATGTACTACAACTTGCTTTTTAGTAAGATATCATGGGTCCTGAGACACAAGGATGTAAAAGTGATGACAGTAGAAGATACGTCACTATGTTATCAGCATCCAAATGGAAGTGCAAATTTTGTCAGGGTATATTTCATGGCTCGGGGACTAGGATGTGAGCACACCTCCTTGGTCAAAAGAGTGGAAATATTAGAAAATGTGATGGTCCTAATGTCCACTCTAGGGAAAGGCCTTCCTTGCAATTGGAGAGAATGCAACATGTTAATCCATCCAACATTCATTCAATGTCACAAGGTCAACAGAATGAGGAGGTATTTACAATTTCAAGGAGGCAGGGTCCATCCGTTTTTTCTACTCATGAAACTAAAGATCCATCCTCCAATAACCTCATTGAGAAGTCATGTAAAGGTCAATTGTTCCAGCAAGCAAAAGAAGAAGTTATGGATGCAATATGCCGAACATGATTTCCTTTAAGCATGGTAAATAGCCCACATTGGAAGAGAGCATTTGGTAGAGTTGCTAAAGTTGGAGCCAGGGTTTAAAATGCCATCTTAAAGTTGCTAAAGTTGAGCATTTGGTAGAGTTGCTAAAGTTGAGCCAGGGTTTAAAATGCCATCTTACAAGTCAGTGTGCACAAGTATGCTTGATAAATCTATGAGAAGTATAAAGGTCATGTACAAGCTATTCTGTATGAAGGCATAGAAAAAACTCAATGTACCATTGTGTGTGATGGTTGGAAAAATGTTGCTCATCGTCCGTTATTGAATTTTATGGTTGCTACTCCACGACGTGAGGGATTCTCTAAATCAGTTGATTGCACAGGGAAGAAGAAAACAAGTCACTTCATTGCAACTGCATTAGGTGAGGTCATTGAGAACGTGGGTTGTGACAATGTGCTTCGAGTTGTAATGGATAATGCAAAGAGTTGTAGGAAAGTTGGGAAGATAGTTCATCATAGACATAAGCATATACATCCTACTGGATGCTCTTGCCATTGTCTCGATCTTGTATTGGAGGATTGGTACAAAATCCCTAACACTACTTTCTTTAAAGCTACCATCGATGAGGGAAAAAGAGTTGTGACTTGTTTCCTTAATCATGAGTGCCTCCTTGGGGCATTTAGGAATAGTCAAGAAAATAACAAGAAAGCATTTATTAAACCTACTGAAACTAGATTTGGCACAAATTATTTGATGTTGAGGCATTTACAAATTTGTGCCCATTTGTGGTCGAGACATTATACTCTCCAGATGTGATTGCATGGTCAAAAGAAAAAGGTGAAGTTGAACGTCAAGAGTATATGCAGATTATAAACATGTGTCGAGAAAGCATTTATTAAACCTACTGAAACTAGATTTGGCACAAATTATTTGATGTTGAGGCATTTACAAATTTGTGCCCATTTGTGGTCGAGACATTATACTCTCCAGATGTGATTGCATGGTCAAAAGAAAAAGGTGAAGTTGAACGTCAAGAGTATATGCAGATTATAAACATGTGTCAGAGTCAACACTTTTGGAAGAAAGTGGATGATGCAATTTCAATCATAAAGCCAGTTTACTATTCAATCCATAAGCTTGACACAAAATCACCTATGATGGGGAAGGTCTACATGGTTTGGTGGGAAGCATCAAAAGCTGTGCTTAAGGATGATCCAGAAGTACGGCATAAAGGACCCTTAACCTAACAAAACGTCATACTCTACATTATTATCCTGATAAGAGATGGAAACAAGCTCACTCAGACTTACATCATGTGGGCCATGTGTTGGATCTTGAATGGTGGGATTATAGGCCAGCAGTTGAGGAGACCATACATGGGTGGATTAATGCATTGAAAAGTTTTTATATGAATGATGTCGACTTTAACCAATTCTCTCTTGACTTTGCAAAGTATTGCAACAAGGAAGGACTATTTGCAGATGAAAGGGTACGTGGACAAGTGAAGTTGCTTTTAGGATGGAAGTGGTGGGCACAATTGGGAGGTTCAACACCTCTCCTTTAAGCAGTAGCTGTGAAAGTCTTAGATCAAACTACTTCTAATCCTTCAAGTGAGAGGAATTGGAGTCATTATAAATATGTACACATTGTGACTCGCAATATGCTTCTATCAGCACGTGCAGAAATGCTAGTATATATTTATGCCAATAGTAGGTTGCTTGATCACATAACTGGAGAGAAGAAGAATCAGACTCTGATCAACTATAGCAAGATAACAACAAGAAGAGGAGGAAGAACATGGTGATGAAGAAGTATAGAATGCAATTCAAGTAGTCAAGGGAGAAGAAGTGGAAGAAAACTCAGATGATGAAATTTGTTCACTACTTGGCAATGCCGTTTAAAATTATTAATGCTTTTTTTTTTTGGGATGTTAAGATATAATTTTCTATATTGGAGTGAATTTAAATTTCTATTTTGGAACTGAGACAATAAACTCAATGATATTCTACATGATTGGCTCTTTCTACATGATTATGTGCTTGTGGTATATGATGTCTAATCATTTATTTGATTCTTAAATCATGAGTTATTTTTACTTGTTATGCATATTTAATTTGAAGAATCACTCCACCTTGTGCACATGGCATCAAATGGCAATATATGTATAGAAGAAATGAATGTGAGACAAAGGCTTGGACAAGCAAACAAGGAAAATGCAATACACATATTGCGTACGGTGACACTTCGGGAGATTGGGTTACTAAATCAATCACAAATGGAGGAAATAATAAACAGTTCAACAAACTTGCATCTCTTCAGAGATAAAATTATAGCTATAACCCAAAGAGAATTCATAGAAGAGGATTTAAAAGAACTTCAAGAAAATCTTGATTAGAAGTGAAGGATTTCTTTTCATCTTGCTTGTATTTTGGAGAGCAGGCAAGGCTACCAATGCCACCTTCGGGTTGGCTCTAGATGAGTTAGTGAATGCAAGGAATTCACTTCCTTTTGAGATGGCTCACTTGAGGAGCGTTGATTGCCATAATCCCAAAGTCGTTCGCCTTTTGTGGAATCCTTTCAGTCATGAAGTTTGCCCAATTAGGAGCATTGCTACTGGTCTTCTTGCATTGGCCACCGCTATTGCCCGAGACTTAGTGTTGATGACCCTTTCTCACTTCTTGCAGTGTTACCGGCTACTGCGTTACAGTGAAATAATGAAGCAAGGAGGATCAATCATGGCGGAGGCCATCAAGGAATGAGGAAGAAATGTAAGGACATGAGAAAGTATGTGAGCAGGAGGCGGGAGTGAGTGAGGACCTCGAAAAATCGATACGGCAACGGAGTTGAAAGCGATCTACCCGTACCTTAACTTTTCAAGTTGGGTGAAGATCTAGCTTCATCGATGTAATGATTTTATCTAGCTTAGGTTAATCAGGCTAGACTTCCAAAGGGGGCTGAACTAATTAATAGGAATTTCCATAAATTTTCGTTAGGGGCACATATTATCCACGAATAGTAGAAAATGGATAATGTCGAAGTGCTTGTGTGATTGCACAACAGTTTCCTCTTCTCCAAGCTTACCTGTACGATTTTGAATTTGCATTGGACTAAACTTCCTGAACTATGCAAAGGGATCAACGAAATTAGATTTACTCTCATAACTTTGTACTCGAGGGAACAAAAAAAGGACACTTGATTTTGGATAGCATGATTATTTGCACTTGAGAAATAGAGCACTTATGGGAAATACCAAACGAGTTATTTTTTCTCTATAAGACTTGTTGCAATTGTGAGATGTTCTTGTAAATTCTTGTCGAGTATGAAAACAAATCAATGCAAGGCTGCATGGAAGAGAGAATTCTATGGAGATGATCATCATGCTATTCGTGTGAAAGATGAAAGCTATCCATTGTGCTCCCATATTGGAGAAAGACCATTTGTCCATTAACACCATGAGCATTTGGTTTTGGCGTTTACTTTCATTCTTGATGTTGCTACAAGTACATGAAAGCAACATTGGCTTCTTGGCTGTAAAATCATAGGTTGCCACTTAAAATATTAGACATCCACTTATAGACTAGTGATTCAAGCTTTGTCTTCATGTCCGTTAATCGAAGAGATCCTTGGCCTTCGGAAGTGATTGGCACTATCAAGGGAAACTTCTAAGTAGCTTCTCTACTTAATTTAAGTGGCCTTTTTAAACTTCCACACATTGTATACATAGACAAAAGAAGCAAATAATGTATAATTAATAACTGTGAGTCTCCCATCGAAACATTTCTTTTGAATAATTTGAACAATCTTTCAAAATCTTATTTTTTTCTAAATAGTAGTTCGCAATAAATGTCTAAGTCTCACCTACTTTACCCATTTGATGCCATATTCTTTGCTCTCTTTGGAAAGCCACATGCTAAAGCGTTTACTCGTACTTCTTACTGCCTGGAACCTACACAAAACAATTTACTAATTATATCAAATGACAAAGCTTCATTTCCTAAACAATACTCGAGCTACTAGTATCAACAAACATTTGGCATGCTGACTACTTGATAAAAGAGTAATCTTTGGAAATTTTCACTCTTCTTGATACCTCCGAACGGTTGTCACCAGTTGACCATTACAAATAACTCGGCCAAAGGCTTGCCTAGCCAAATGAGCATATCCAAAAGTGCCTAGTGATGCTACCATTGATACATGAGGTCGAAGCTACATTGGAGGTTAGTGCTCCCACCATCTTCTTGAAGTTGGGCCTTGACAAATACTTGTTCTCATGAAGTCATTGGACCCTATCATAAGCGTTGTTTAAGTCAAGACTTAAAAAAGCATAGCGTTCAAGTACCTTTGCTACCATACAAGTGAGTTATCCCACACATTTAGATAAGTTTCGCATCTTGAAGAAACTAACTTGATAATATTATAAATGGTCCTATAACAAAAGGGATTCAAGTCTTACATTCTTACCTTTATGACGGGTCCAATGGAACTTTGTGGAGCAAGTATGGTGGCTGTACTTAATACCATCTTCTATAAAAACGCCTTTCCCATTGATAGGGCTACTTGATGCAGGCCATTTCTTCATCGTCCTCCCAAGCAGCTATCTATGTACACTTGTTGACAACCCATACAATTGCTATTGCTAATGCTAGACTTTCACACACTTTCACAATAACCATGCAACATGGCCCTTGTGCAGTTAAGTATAGACTGCCTAAGTACTCGACATCCACCAGGCTTGGAATATTCTTCGTGCCAAGAGTCTCACCTTAATGTGTTTTTTTGAATCCACCATTGGTAGCAAACACCACTAGACTTTCACGCAAATTCATGTTGTAATTGTTGGCAGAATCTCTCCATGACTTTTGGCCACCCTCCTCTAGTCTTGAAGGTTTTGTGTCTTAGTCCATTTCGCTTGGACTTTTGGTCATGGCGTATTTTACCTTCGTTACATCCTTCGCCTTGGCCTTTACTTCGTTGTTGAGAACCTTTACTTTGGGGATTCAACATTGTCCCAAATTCTTGTTAAGATTGTGTCCCCATGATATTGATGGTTCTTGCTTGCTCAATTTGTCTTCTCTTGGTTTTCTTAGTCCTTCTTGGTGTTGTGGCATAGCATTCCAGCAATAGGGCATTTCCTTTGCCTCCAAATATGTGACCTTGTATATCTTGTAATATTGGTCTTTGCACATAGTCAGAAAGGTGACCGGTTTCCTCTCCATGATGGGCTTGATTATCTAGAGGAGCATGTGTTGTTGTCCACTACTGCCCTTATCTTTTTCACCTTTTGTATCTTAGTGCTTTATTACTCTTTTCCAACTTTTTTCTATGATCATGGGTATTTTGAGAGAGATAGGGGCCACAATATCTTTTATCTATACTGGTAATTCCCACTACCACACAATGTTTGAGCTGTAGTCCGATTCATAGTTGGTTGAAATAGATTAGTCCTTGGATTATTGGCTTTTGTCATCTAAATGAGGGAGGTTGCTTGAGTTCTCCATCTTGACCTTCTCCGTCTTGTCATCTAATTGAGGGAGGTTGTTTGCCTTCTCTATCTTGACCTTCCTTTGCTCCTCCCTATGTTGATTCTATCTAGCTTTGAAATGGGGCACTTGGTTACTGTGCTCAACCTATGGGTCTATGTTTCTTGGACTCCATGCTCCCTTTGTCGACATTGATTTTCTTCCTTTGTTGTAAAGATGGTAGTTGATGTAGCTATGTTCCGTATTTCTTGCTTTGCTCTTGTGGCTTGAATGGTTTGTGATCATCCTTCTTCCTTGGAGGGGTCTTCATTGGCTCCTACAAGTGCTTGCAACTCATTCCTCTTTTGTCAATACTTTAAAAGTTATCTCAGGCTTTGTTAGGAACATAGCAAAGTTGCACCTTATGATCCTAATCATTGCAATTTTAGTTCATGCCCGTGTGAACCATGTTCTTAAGCACCTTATTCATGGCCTTCGCTAGACCAGTTTTACCCTTGGATAGCAAGTGGTAGACTTCTTATGTTGAATTACTTACTCCATCATGTTTTTAATTATCGAATTGA
Organism: Dipteris shenzhenensis; assembly: GCF_047967505.1. Taxonomy (NCBI): domain Eukaryota; kingdom Viridiplantae; phylum Streptophyta; class Polypodiopsida; order Gleicheniales; family Dipteridaceae; genus Dipteris; species Dipteris shenzhenensis. Next base: position 35,079,639 of record NC_141626.1, read on the forward strand.
AGTGAACCCCTTGATTTCCATAGGGCTTTTGAACTTACATAAGATATTTTCATACAAAGACTTGGCTGTGATTTAGGCCACATTGTCCCTTAAAGCCTTTGTTTCTACCCATTTGGTAACATAGCCACTTGCCATGATGACGTACTTGTTTGCTTGGATGCATGGCAACTTTGAATGGTCCCATGAAATTTGGTCCCCACATTTGAAAGGGTTTGCATGGGTATGTGGGATTCAAAGTCATCTTAGAGACATATATCATAACTTTTGCAATGCTTTGTTACATATGCATACAATCTACTCCACCGTAGTCTAGGATTCAGTGTCTTCTTGACTATGCCTTTGAACGATATATGATAGGGGTGATTTTCTCAGAAAAAACCTTCGAATGTCCGAGCGAAGGACAAAATTTTCATATATTTGCTTTAAGAAAAGCATACTAGGGTATGCTACTAAAACCATGTTTATTAGAGAAACTATATTTTTATAGTCAATTACAAAAAAATCACATTTCCACTTCAAATGAGAATGTCTATTGTGTCCATTTATCTTGGCGCGAAGATGGAGAACTTCATCTAAGGACGACAATGATGTTAGGCATGGTGGATACTGGGATGGAAAGGCTTTGAATAAACCCACCTATAGTGGGTTTCTCATAGAAAATCCCTTCATAACTCCTCTCATCACTTCTATTTGATAGGCCGTTACTCATGGCCTCCTTAAGTTGCTAAAAAGACTCTTGTTGCTCCACACCCATTGGAAAGAAACTCCTTTTCTTGTCAACAAGTTCATGGGTGCACTATCTTCTTGAAATCATCACAAAAGCGTTGATAATACTTGCTCTTTCCTAGAATTTTGTGAACACCAGTGACACTCTCAGGACTTGGTAATGCCATGATTGCTTGAACCTTGTCAGGATCCATTTGCAGGCCTTCTTCAGACATAATATGCCCCAACAAGACTACTTTTGTTTGAGCCAAATGACACTTGCTAGGATTTAGACACCCTTTTGCTTCATCAATCCTAGCTAAGGCCATCTTTAACTTCTATACACCGAGAAGAAATGTAAAAATAATCCAAAAACACCCTTATGAATTTTCCCAAGTAAGGCTCGAGCACTTGACTCATGAACCTTTGAAATGTAGCTAGTGCATTGGTCAACCCAAAAGGCATCACTCTGTAAGAAGAAACTCCCCAAGGTGTGACAAATGATGTTTTCTTTTTATCTTTCTCCCGAATACGAATTTGAAAGTACCCAAAATACCCATCACCTATAGAATACATCTCATGCCCTGCTACTTGGTCTAGTATTTCACCTTGGAATGGCAAAGGAAAATGATCCCTCCTAGTGCATGCATTCAAAGACGTAAGTCCACACAAATGTGCCACTTATTTCCTTTCTTTGGTTTGACAACTATAGGAGAAATCCATTCTGAATTATCAATAGGAAAGATGAATCTCGCCTCAAGTAGTTGTGTTACCTCTTTCTTTAGTGCCTCAGCTTGGATCACCCCCAATCGCCTAAGCGTTGCACAACTGGCTTGCTTTCTAGCTTCAACTCAATCTTGTGCTCCACAAGAGAGACTGGTCGAACCTGTGAATAGCTTGTTGCAAAGAGACATGGAAAATCATCTAACATATCCAAGTACTGGAGCTTCTCACTACCTCTTCATTGCGCTGGCGTCGTTTAGTGTGCTCCACATCCTCCGCATGAAGTGTCTCTACAGGATCTTCTTGTACCACCACCTTGTTCCCTCCTAGCTCATCCCAATCAGCACCAAGACAAAGACCAAAGGCCACTCCTTCCACCTCACCCTCTGAGCTCGACTCCTCGGAGCTACACCCTGTCTCTTCTTCTTCATCGGTTAAGTCAGAGCTTGAACTCTCTTATGTTGAAGACTCCTCCTTAACAACTTCCTTTTTGTGACTCCTGATGTTGTAGCACACCTTCTTATCCTTTCCCTGCAAAATCAATTCTCGAGTATTCAACTTTTGAACAGCCTTCACGTTGCGTAGCCAAGGCCTTCCCAAAATCAATGGATAGGCACGTGCATGTGGCTTAGTAGGGATCACCTGAAAAGTAGTCGGCACAGAAATTCCACATACATCCACTTCTAGATTCTTCACAACTCCCAAGGTCTTAACCCTATTATTGTCAACCAATTTGATGCAATAAGCAGAATTAGTACCAGAGTATTTCAAATCAACATGTATCATGCTCTTCTCACTCATGACATTAATAGATGCACCTCCATCAATGTACACATTAGAAATCACTTCGCCATCAATGATGACATCAACCACAGGTACATCATCACCACCATCTATATCTACCTTTTGAACAATAGGAATGACACTTTTCGTCTTTTTCTTCTTTGACACTCTTGTGCTTGCTAGCTTTCCCCATTCCTTCGATAGTTTTAGAGACAAAGCAAGTAATTGAATAAAGGTGATATGAGCTTCCTTTTCTTTAAGGTCAGACAAGAAGTCATAGCTTCCAATGCCTTGTCCTAAAGGAAAAAATGACTGGCTAATTCTCCTTCTAGATGCCTTCTTTTTCTTACTACGGTGTTCCTCTTCCTGATGTTCCTCATCTACTTCTTTCTTGCTTTCTTCTTCTTCTTTTGCTTTACCACGGCCCCATTTAGCCATCATTACCTCTCTTTCCTCATCCCTTGAAGAAGCTTCTAACAGGGATACTTGTTTTTCTTCTTTCTTTCTCATTCATAGAAAGTGACCCCACTCTTATCTAGAGGCCTATCTTCACTCTTTGGTGCTCTAGGTTGTGGTGCATTAACCAAATGCAATTTCAAATCGGCAAACTCTGCCATCAATTAGGAGATATTATGATCTAACTTAGAGGACTTTGGTACCTGAGGAGTGCCCATTACATCCACCTTAGAATTGAAGCTGTTGAAGATCGAAAGAGGATTCAATCTTTAGAGAAGCTTCTTTCTTGGTGGCGATGCGAAGTGCCTCCACGTATGTTGTTGGATCTTTACTCATTACTTTTGAGCGAAGACGAGGCTCCAAAGCCATAACAAATTTGCTCATCTTTAAGTGCTCCATCCCTACGAGACTTTGAGGGGTAGATGATGCAGATGCGACATTTCACAAAGCCGCCCTTTCATACTTCATAAAGTTTCATATCGGATGGCCAACATAGGGACCATCTCACCCTCTCCTTGATAGAATCGGTCCAACTACAACATCAAAGCATTTGGTGACTCCATTGCCCCAAATCTCTATTCATTGCCGCCACCACTTAGTTCCGATCCTCCTTGGTAGAGTCTGGCAAGGCCTCATGCCAAGGCTACACCTTCAAGAAAATCAGGAAAAATCTCCGCCCGATCCTTCATAGACCATCCAGAAAGCCGGTATCCTCGAACAAAATCCCAAAGATAAGACTCCGAGTCTTTCCCTTGGGTCCCTCGAAACACTGGAATCTTCACATGATTAAACACAAAAAGGAAACACCAAGATCCAAACAAGATCCCATAGAGCCTTAGTATAGCAAGACTAACTTATTATGCATAACCACTTGTTGAAAACCGTCCACAATGTGATCCTCAACAAAATCTTCAAAAATAAGTGACCAACCAGCACCATGAAAACATGGTGTATACATGCATTCAAGAATACTCTTCTCACAATTGGAAGTGCACATAACAGCTTCAAGATATTGTACTCTTCATCATTTGCATAGCAAAAGAAGTTGAAAGCATTGAGAACCACCACTCCACTGTTATAGTCAAAAACTACCCAAAGAATCAACTCTTCTTCACACCAAGCTGGTAGTGCATGAAACAATCCCCAATCCATGATTCTGCTTGCTGCTGGCATTGTCCATTCACCAACATATTCAAGAGTGCAAACATAAAGGATATGATCATGATGACCATGCAAATAGCTTGAGCATCACCTTCACAATCTTCTAGTTGTCTTAAACGGGATGTAATCTCTTCTAACAGAGTTCTTCCAGGCATCTTCTTTATCACATCAGAAAAATACATGCCTATACTAGGAATAACATGCAATCAAGTACACCTGAGACCATTTAGTAAGGTGGGATGAATACCAAATATATCCGGCATCTCCACCAAAAGATGTGACATGAAGTTGGGGGTAATAAACTTCACGCACCTCTTTACTTCCTTTTTGAACTGAGTCATAGATGTATTCATCACTGGGAAAGGGATATAAAAAAGAAGCTTTTATACTAAGAGACCACACCATACTATCCTCCCTTATATGACAATGAAGATGGTAACATCCCAATTGATGTTGTACTCAAGCATAGGGAGAAGGAAAGGATCAGCGGAGGCCATAATTTTAGCAAGCCGGTCCGTGCCAAAGAGAAGAGTGATACGTTATTGAAAGAAGATCTGGCGGCTCAACATGACATGAATTGATATATATCGAGGAGTTTAAAGGGGCGGATTGGGTCACATGGGTAGGTTCTGAGGAAACATTGCACCTCCTTCATAGACACCTTTACACTTAGCTCAAAACAATCTCCAAACTGTCATAACACACATAGACCCATAACTTTTAGTAGAGACATGATATAAAATATTCAATCACATATTGAGATGCGCCTTGAAATGGGCTTCGCTCTGATATATGTTTGTAAGAAAGAGGGAATCAGTCGGACAGATATGGGCAGTTTACTAGACCGGGGTAAAAACTATCTAAAAAAGAAACAATCACACACGCAGAGTCATAGATTTTTGGTTTGACATCTAATACAATAACTGAAGAAATAACATGATGCTTCTTAAAGAGAGAGTCGCATTGATATAAGTTTCGTCCAAATCGCACCACCGAGCGAAAAGTTATGAGCAAAATACTGATAGGGGGTCAAACTGTCATGAAAAACACCTACTCCCTCTACTGGTGCCGACTTGGGAGAATACTACCTCCATGCTTAGACTTCATCAACGACCCAAGTCCCATAGAGGTCGCCTAAGAGGGAAGGAAGAGTCCCCTTTTTGACTTGGGAAAGGGAAGAGACACTCAAGAGAGAGATGGACTCAAGAGTATGCGCAATGAGCGGCCGAATAGACAACATTTTTGAGCACTTTGGAAGAGAAAACAATGGAAAAAGGGAAGAGACACTCAAGAGAGAGAACCTGAAGTGATCTTCATTACCAATAGAGTGAGACTCCACTCCAAAGCAACTCAAAATACTACAAACACAAGGGAGAAGAAGAGGTTTCATACGTACAAGAGGGAGCGGAAGCTCCAAGACTACTCATAGAGAGAAAACGAACTAGAGAGAGATAGACTCAAGAGTCTAGATTAGAGAATATCTACAAGAGGGAGAGAAGGCTCATGGAAGAAGCTTGAGAAGACTAGAGCTACAACAACATGAGGGCAAATGGTGGAAGAGATGATGAACAAGGGAGAGGAGGGCTCTTATTATAGAGATTTTGTCACTTTCATTCACCCATTTACAATTGCTGCCTGTAGATTCCTTTCCCCATCAATCACATAAGCTCGTATGTCACCATCCATGTCCTTTTTGGCTACTCTTGCCATGTGTCTCTTCAAAAGATGCTCAAGACTCTTAAAATATTGAGAAAGTCAAGAGTCTCTCCACATGGAGCCCATAGGGGCGCTCTCTTTTCCATATGTCCACATCCTCCTTCCACATAGGAATTCTACAAGGATTCCTCTTGACTCCACACTCCCACATGCCTTCTACATGCTTGCCATGTGGCCTCTCTTATATTATTGGAACACATGGACATGAGCCCACCTCTTTATATGACTCACTCTTCCTATTTTCTAAAAACCCCATAATATCCCATACACAAATAACTCTCACCCCATACCAAGGTATTTATAATTCATACACATGGTATTTACAATGATCCATTCCACTCATCCTCTCAATCCCATACAATATCTTAGAAAATAGAAATAAGTGAGAGCTGCTAGGCTATCACCTGATACTCAAACTCTTATAAAAAATAAAGAAAAACAATACCAATGCCAAATTAAAAAATATCAGTTTTTGGCGTCATATAAAAATAAAAGATGTGACATGAAGTTGGGAGTAAGAAACTTCACGCACCTCTTCACTTCTTGCTTCTTTCGAACTAAGTGATAGAGATATTAATCACTGGGAAAGGGACATTAAAAAGAAGCTTTTATAACAAGAGACCACACCATACTATCCTCCCTTATATGAGAATGAAGGTGGTAACATCCCAAGTGATGTTGTACTCAAGCATAGGGAGAAGGAAAGGATCAGCGGAGGCCATAATCTCAGAGAGCCGGTCTGCACCAAAGAGAAGAGCGATACGTTGTTGAAAGAAGATCTTGCAAATCAACATGACATGAACTGATATATATCGAGGAGTTTGAAGGGGCTGATTGGGTTGGATCGGTAGGTTCCAAGGAAACATTGCACCTCCTTCATAGACACCTTTACACTTAGCTCAAAACATTCTCCAAACTATCATAAGACACAGAGAACCATAACTTTCAATAGAGACACGATATAAAATATTCAAACACATATCCAAATGCATCTTGAAATGCATTTTGCTCTGATATAAATTTCATAAGAAACAGAGAAGCGGTCGGAAAGAGATGGGCAGTTTACTAGACGGGGGTAAAAACTATGTGAAAAAGAAACAGTCACAAACACAAAGTCATAGATTTTTTAATCTTAAATCTAACACATTAATTGAAGACATACGATGATGCTCCTTGAAGAGAGCTTTGCATTGATATAAGTTTCATTCAAATCGGACCATTGAGCGAAAAGTTATGAGCAAAATACTAACAGGGGGTCAAACTGTGATGAAAAACACCTACTCCTTCTATTGGTGCCGACTTGGGAGAATACTACCTCCATGATTAGACTTCATCAATGATCCAAGTTCCATAGAGGTTGCCTAGGAGGGAAGGAAGAGCTCCTTTTGTGACTTAAGAAATAGATAAACCATTTCAGGAATAATGGGAGTGTAGTCGACGATAGATGAACAGAAGTTGATGAGTAGAGCATCATCGTCCGTATCCTCTTTTTTTTAAATCTGGTCCAAGTCCATTGATGGCAAGCTAGACTCGTCTCTCTTCTTTGACATCTTGCCAAGTGAGGTAAGCTGATTGCCAAGGTCCTTCAATCTTAATATGAATTCATGACCTGGTTCATTTGGGAGCATTAGACTATTGCTCAGCTAATTCTTCAACAAGAGAATATGTGACATGTTGTTGGCATTGTACCTCTTTTCCAAAGTCTTCCAAGCAAGTGCAGCCCACGAAGAAGAGGGATCATTGTATCCTTCACATTGAAGTTAATGATATTCAAGGCAACTTGTTCCTTGGTATCCCACTCTTTTTGTTGCTTTGTAAGATCTAGTTTTTGATTTGTGGTAACAGGAGTTGTTGATGTAGACTCTTTTAGAGTCTGTGACAATGTCCCACAAGTTCTTTAGCTGAAAAATATTCAACATTTTGAACTTCCAATCACCATAGGTTTTATCATCGAGCTTGCTACTCTGATCAAGAAATATGACATAGCCATGGTGAACCAAGAATCAAAACCCTGTATACAAATAGCAACCAACTGCTGGTGATATCTAGAAGCTTTACAAGGCTTGAAGAAGTAGTGTAGGATGCCAAATAGTCAACTAATGACTATGCAAGGTAGCATGTGAGTACAAAGGTGCAATTGTCCTGAATTGGTAAACCAAACTGCCAAGTGACTCAACAAGAGTGATTTTGCCTCTGTCAAAGAATAGAACAAGTATCAAAATGTGTGAGATGAATACCAATGATAGGTTTCGCAGGGATTGGGAACCAATTGGGAATTATTGGGTAGGGCTTTAGTTGGTGGCTTGTTTTGGAGTTCTCTCCTCTATTGTAGCTAGTCCTATAACTAGTCTACATGTGGATTGATATAAAAAAGGACCAAAATAAATTTTATCTTGCTTTGGTTTGTGCTTGGTTTGAAGAGGTTGCGATCTAATTACGAGTGGTGCCGATCAAGAGGTTTCTGCAAATACTACAAATGAGAAATCCCAAATGTGAAATCTGATGTGGCAGGTGTGTAGATCTTGAGTTGGTAAGCAATTTTGCTTTTTGAAGAGCCACCTCCAAATTCCACCTGGATAAAAAGATAAGGCCCCCCGGAAGAATGACAAAACTTTGAGGGTCCAAAATTATGATGTGGATGCACTAACGATGTGGCACTAGGTGGTCTCATGCATTGTTTGCTTGGCAAGGGGTGTGTCTCTTAAGCAAATGCTGAGGAGGCCTACCACTTATCAAGTGAGGTGGCAATGATGACACGGCACAACCATGTGGTAGATGATGTGGTAGGTAGGTGAGGTGGTAGTGATGATGTGGCAAAGGTGCCACATGTTAGGTGATGTGGCTTGTGGATAAGGCAATCTACCATGTGGCACTATAGTCTCACTAACCAAATCACAATTTCTTGAATCCTACCTTATCTCCAAATAACTAGGTGACATGTGTCAACTTGTGAGAGCACCTAAGGTTAGTTTCACTTAACCAAGAAGTGATATTGTCTGCCATGTGTCAACCAGTGAGATAGTGAGATAGTGAGAGAGAGGTAGAGAGGGAGGGGCTCTGCAATGAGTTTTCATGGTGGAGCGATGAAGGAAAGACGATCCCATGAAGGAGGCTATGCTACGAGGGACCCTGTAGGAGGGTGTGTTGAGGTCATGTTGAGGTTGTGTTGAGGTCACGGACTAGAGCAAGAGATTGCTTGAGGCTATGTGGGAATCACTAGAGTAGCTGAGAGAGGGAGAGAGAGGAGTGCACACAAGATAGACTAGCTGTACACTAACTTGTATTCCATGCAAAATAGGAATATATACATTAACCCCTTAGGGTTAGGGTTAGGGTTAGGGTTTGTCCCATAACCCTTATGGTGCAATTTACACACCATTCTCAATAGTAGAGAGAGGTGGTGGGGGAGTGGAGAGAGGTTAGGAGTGGGAAGAGATGGGGGGGTGGAGAGAGGTGGGGATGTAGAGGGAGGGAGGGAGATGGTTGGAGGAAGGGGGTGGAGAGAGGTAGAACGTGTAGAGGGAGGTAGAGAGATGGTGAGAGAAAGGATGTGGAGAGAGGAAGAAGAATGGTGAGTCGAGAGAGGAAGGGGGTGTAGCAGGAGGTAGAGAGATGGTACGGTGGAGGGAGATGTTGGGTGGATGAAGGGGGTGTAGAGAGAGGTATAGAGATGGTGGGGTGGAGGAAGGGGGTGTAGAGAAAGGTAGAGAGATGGTGGAAGGAAGGAGGATGGTGGGATGGAGAGAGAAAGGGGTACGGGGGGAGGTAGAGAGATGGTGGGGTGGAGAGAGGTAGGGGGATTGCATTGAGTGGTGGAGGTGGAGGTGGAGGTGATGGAGGTGGTGGGTCTTAATGAAAAAGTGGTTGTGGAGGGGTGGAATGGATGGATAATGGAGAGGTAGTGGGGAGGGAGATGAAGATGGAGATGGAGTTTGAGGTGGTGGAGATGGAGGGGGAAGCTTTGACAAAAAAAGTGGTGGAGGGGGTGGAAATGGTGAGTGGGAGGTGGAGGGGATGGATAATAGAAAAGGTGGTGGTGGAGGGGGTAGATTGATGGAAAAGTGGTAGTGGAGGGGAGGGGGAATGTGGAAGGAAAGAGGAGATAGGGAAGGAGCTATATAGAAAAAGTGGTGGTGGCAGTGGTGGAGATGGTGGATGGAAGGTGGAGGACATACAATATGGAGGCTTGATGGAATTTGGAGATGAAGGAGAGCTAAAAGGGGCTTGGAAAAGTGAGGGGAAAGAAGGGGGGGGGGAAGGGGTGATGCTTTTATAGGATGTCAAGGGCTTAAGGGTTAGTCTTTTTTGTGATTAGAGTGTTTATGTAAGTCAACATTGTTTAGGATGTAAATGTCAATCTTTTGCACCAATTGAAAGCCATTTTTCACTCCTTTGCCTTGATGGATGTGTTTTGAATGCTTTTTTGAAGGGGTTATTTTTCACACATGCAAACACGTGCTTTGCTTTTGATTCAGGTGCTAACCTCCCTGCCAATACCATGTCTAGGTTTAGAAGGTGTTGGTCACCTATAATCGGCTCATTGTAGCATAGGTGTTCACAAATGTAGCATAGGTCCTTAGGTTGTATTCAAATGAGAGGTTTAGGCTAATGCATAAAAAGCATATCTCATGTAAGCATGGGTGAGAAATAGGGCTTGATCACAATGATGGATGGAGGCTCTCACCTCCACAAGAGTTCAAAGGTTTAGAAGGGGGTTGCAGGGTTTCGAAGGGGGATAAGTTAAGAGAGATATCTAGGAGTTTCAAGGTTCATAGATGATTGCAGGGCTTAGGAGTAGTCCAAGGTTGAGGAGTGGATAGCTATTCTCCTTCATGACTTCAAGGGGTAAGGGTTGAGGAGGAGGGACAAGGGAGGAGGAGGGAGGGTTGTAGGGTTTCGAAGGGAGATAAGTTAAGAGAGATATCTAGGAGTTTCAGGGTTCATAGATGATTGCAGCACTTAGGAGGAGTCCAAGGTTGAGTACTGGAGAGCTATTCTCCTTCCTGACTTCAAGGGGTAAGGGTTGAGGAGGAGGGACAAGGGAGGAGGAGGGAGGAGGGAGGAGGAGGAGGAAGGAGGGGGAGGAGGAGGAGGAGGAGGAGCAGGGAGGAGGAGGAGGAAGGGGGAGTAGGAGGAGGAGGAGGGAGGAGGAGGAGGAGGGAGGAGGGAGGAGGGAGGAGGAGGAGGAGGAGGAGGAGGAGGAGGAGGAGGAGGAGAAGAAGGGAGGAGGATGCGCTCTTGATTTTATGCACTCCATTATATGGGATTCAAGAAAAAGTACCAATGGTGCATTGTACAAACTTTCATCAATGACTTATGTGATATAGATGAACATAGGAGCATAGATTCTCAAACAAGATCCATCGTGCATGTTGTTAAGTAGAGATCAAGGAAGCCACTAACCTCAATGAAGAGGCTAGGACACATGTCATCTGTAGTAATAAAGTAGGAAAAAGGTGGTCTTAACGGGTATGAACCCTAGAGATAAGGCTCGTCATCATCATTCCCAAACATCCTAGAAGATATGCTTATTTAGAGAGAGAAATTTGTTGAGTACTTGCACCTACATGCTGATTCTAGCCATGACCATTGTAGGAATCCCATGCGCAAAGCCTTCTTCAATTTATGAGTGGTGATTTTGGAGTGTCAGTATTTTAAGTATATCAACAGAGATGCATGCCTAGAGTGGGAGTACAAACTGTTGGTATGGGGCTTGAGAGGATGATTGAGGACAAAAGTTCAAAAGCTCAGATACTAGATAATATTCAGAGCTTAAATTTGATAATATCTTGAGGCTTGTATGCACACACTACTTGACACATGAATCTATGCTCTCATGTAGACATTGATCTTCTTGTAATCTTATCTTTGTCTTTGATTCTCCCTTAATATATGGAATTTTGGCATCTTATGTCTATTTCTTCTATCAATTCTTGAGAAATCGAGTGTGCAAGCCTCAAAACTCACACAAAGTTGTATTCACACAATTATTCACACTCTCACTTGCACAAATTGTAGGAATTTGTTGATGAACATTCCTTCCCACATGCATGCATGATTCTCTTGTAAGTGAGTAGACCATGCATGCTAGGTTGTAGGAGAGTTGGTGTATGTAGAGTGAGGAAAAGAAACCCATCCTTCATGTGTTCCTAACCTTGAAAGTAACTTATTGAGAATCAGTTGAACTTATCGAGAATCAGTTGAACATACACTAAGCAGTCTTGCTCATGATGCATGGAAAATCATCCATGGACTCCTACTCAATGATGCACCCTCATTGTAGTCTTTCTTAGGACTGCACCAATTGATTGTACACACATTGAGGAAGCTTTGGAGGTGGCCAAAAATTCTTGTAACTTCTTTATCTTGTGTGGTGATGCCATTCTCTTGTTTCTATTACTTGCTACAAATTGACTTTGTTAGAGCTTCGTTGATCTGGCCTTATCGGTCTTTTGAGTACATGCCCTCACTTATGTACCGCTCAAAGAATGGTACATATCTTGGTCCTACCTATTATGTGCATTAAATTGTGCCAAACTCATTTTCACTATCAAATACTAATCTTGTAATTTCACCTTTATCTTGGATGGTGATGCCATCCTCTTGCTTCTACTACTTGTTGTTAAGTGACTTTCTTGGAGCTTTGTTAATTAGGGCTTATCGATCTTCAAAGGTCATGCCCTCATTTGTGTCCCTCTTAAAGAATGGCCAACAAAAAGGATTTTTTTTTTTGCTATATCAAGGCCTTACAAGCAATATCGAAAGCATCAAGATCCTCCCTTATGTGGATTAAATTTTGGCAAAATTTTCTTCACTATTAGATACTGACTCCTTCAAATGCTCACCTATGTGTAGCTCTCTCAAGGGCTCTCTTAGCCTTTAGTGGCCCCTTCTAATTACTTGGTCTCAAAACAATTGGGATTGGTCACTCATGGTCTTCGCTGTGTAGTCTAAGAGTTGTCTCTCAATGTTTACTGAGGCTACCTTGGGCTCAAGAAAATTGGGATTGGTTCACTCACAGCTTGTTGCACTATGTATCTGATGTCTCACCACCTATCGGAGTTATCTCAAGTATCTTGCACCTTCCATTGTACGATCACAGCGTGGACCATCTGGTCGAGCCAATTGATTCGACTGCGCAAACGCTTCAACATTTCGGAGGCAAGGAGCTAGATTCTTTTCAGGCAGAGGATGCCGTCGTCGTAGGAACAGTGACAGCACCGAACAGCTTGATTGGATCCAAACCTCTTGTAGATTATGTTTTGTGATATCCTCTTGTTATATTTTGTATTTCTCTTGGTCCTCCATGTCTACTTGGCATGCTCTAAGAGTTTTGCATAGTGAGCTATCTATTGTCCCCTTGTGCCTCATAGTTCACTCAAGTTTGTGGCATTATTAGATCTGCTTGCTTGTTGCTAGGGCTCTCCTACACTAGGTTTTAGGATAAATTCATATCATCTTTCTTACCACTCTTGGTCCTCCAAATCTACTTGGCCATGCTCCAAGACCTTTCCATAGTGAGTTGTGTATTACTAGAGCCTTTCAAACATGTTGCCTCACATTTGCATGTGCATCAGTTGTCTTCTCGATTGTGACTTGGCACTCTTCCATCCAAGTGTCAATGCTTGCACATGAGAATCTAGAAGAAGTAGGACATGAATCTCAACATTAAGCATTGTTCCATCAAACACTATTCCATCCAAGTGCCATTGGTTGCACAATTTGTGAGAATCAACACAATTTGTGACACACGGATTCGGACATCAAGCATGCATGATGGTTAGAGGCCATGGATATCTCTCTACAATCATTGCCTCTTTTTTGGTATCCCTAAAAATTATTGCCAAATGGTGATGATTAATTATCAAGCCACTCCACCATGAACAAAGAAGGAATTCACACTAAGCTTAATTGCTTAAATGAAAAAAGGATGAGTCACTCTAATATTTTATGTTGAAGAAAACTCTAATCAATAAACTTGGTATCCTCATGAAAAGACCATAAGAACTTGGCTATTAATTGGTATAGTGATGGATCTCTAATCAATGCAGGCCTTGAATCCCCCCTAGGTGTAAAGTCAATGGATTAACCAAGGAATTACCCTAGAGAAGAGCAAGCTATCCAAGCTAAAGGCCAAGAAAAAAAGAAAGGATAGTGATGAGAAGGAGGAAAGTAGATGCTCTCCCAAGAACAAGAAAGAGACCATGATGACCCTACTAAAGAAATCTCTACAAGATCTTGGCATCTAAGGATAGTGATGAGGAGGAAACTAGATGCTCTCCCAAGGAAAAGAAAGAGACCATGATGACCCTACTAGAGAAATCTCTACAAGATCTTGGCATCTAAGGTAGACACAAGACAATGAAAAATAGTGCAACAAATGCACATGAGAGGGCCACACAAAGTCCAAACTATTGCAGAAATATTGTGAGATATGTGTTAAAAGGAAAAAAACAATAGATTTAAATTGAACACGTAGCTCACATACTCAACACACATAGTGATGAGGAGGAGAGAAGACGCCAGCTTATTGGCTATACAAACAAGACTCTTCTCTATTCTACAAAAAAGTTGATTATGGCATAGTATATAATGCACATTAATGTGGAACTATTCACACTTAGAGTTAGATCCCTCTAAATATCTCTATGTTCCTAACTATGTATGCACATATGTCCCACCATATGTACATGGATGATGACCATCCCGCTGACCCATACTTTACCACTCCCCTATAATTGGACGGCTGTCTCTAGATTTTTATATGTTCCTAATCATCTATCGCATGTTCTTATGGATACTCAAACTTATATCCCTTCTAAAGATCTCTATGCTCCTAATGATTTAAACACATATGTCCCACCACACATATGTATATTGGATGATGACCATCAATACATACATCCCACCACACATATGCCCCATCATATGTATATTGGATGATGACCGTCCAAATGGCCCACACTTTAGCACTCTCCTATCATTGGATTGTCTCTACAGTTTTCTAAATTTCTAATCATTTACCCCATGTATACACATAAAGTCAATATTAGATAAAATGGGAAAATTCCAATTCCCAGATAAAACAATGGAGTCCGGTGAACCTTTATAAGATTTTGTAAAAAACCCCTCATGTGACATATCATTGGAAATATCTCAAACAGTAGAGTCTAAAATTTAAATCTACAATCTCTAGCAAATTTGAAGTTTGTGTGTCTGATATATAGTAAGAATGAGATTAAAGTTTCATTACCAAAATGCAAATTTATTCCCACTTTATCTAATATTGACTCCATACACATATGTCCCACCATATATACATGGATGATGACCATCTCAAATGACCATACTTCTAGACTTCTCTATGTCTGAACCATATATACCATGTATACACATGCGCATATGCTCCACCATATGTACATGGATGACGACCATCCCATTGACCCATACTTAACACTCCCCTATGGATGATCTCTATCACAGAGTAGATAGGTTTTGAAATTTTCCAGCTTCTTATGAGGCAAGGCTTTTGTGAACAAATATGTTTGTTGATCCTTGGAGAAACATTGAACTAGCTAAGTATTTCCTTCTTCCATCTAGAGTTGTATCAAATGGTATTAGAAGCCAATGTGCTTTGACCTCTCATGATTGTTTGGATTCTTTTCCAAGGCAACGGAACTTTGGTTATCAAAAAGATCATGGTAGCCCACTTGGACTACACAAAGATCTTCCACGAGATTCCAAATCCAGATTGTGTCACATGCCTACCATGCAAAAGCTAAATATACTCAACCTCTACTATAGGCATTTCCACAGTTGATTACTTCTCACTAAGCAAGATATACCGTGAGAAATTAGCATGAATATTTATCCTTACATCGACTTGGTTGGGGATGTCTCCCTAATCTCCATCATAGGAACCTCAAGTTGAAGTTCTGCATAATATGGGCTCTCTTTTAGATGATCTAGCCTATGGTTGCCTATCCCAAGGTATCCAGAAATCCACTTTACTCCATTCCAATGCTAAATAGGTGGAATTAACACCAACTAGCTTACATTCCCTATTACATAGAAAATAGCAGGCTGTGTTGATGTCTTAAGTAGATGATCATACTAACTACCACTTTTTGATACAATGTAGGAATTCAAAATTGTGCACTTTTTAAATTTTGCAAGTTGTGCTCGAGTTTCAATAAGTGTACTCAAAGGTATAGCATCCAACGTTCCAAATTTCTCCAACATGGAAGTCAATGTACCTTATTTGGCTTAGAAATATGTGTTTCTTCCTCTATTTCTTCTATGTCAACACCCAAAATGTATTGAAAGAATCACAAATCATGCAGTTCAATCTTCTTGCAAAGATTGACCTTAACCTCCTTCATCTATTTTTTGTTCTACCTATTGCTATGATGAGTCATCCACATAGAGTGCAATGATTGGAAGAGAATCTACTTTTGTAAGCACATACATCCATGATCAATTTCACTTCTTATGAACCCTTGCCTCTTGAATATGTGTCGATCTTGCTATACCAAGCACGTGGGTCTTGCTTGATATCATAAGTTCCTCCTTAGGATTACACACTAAGTACTTAGATCCTTTTTCCATGGATCCTTATTTCCTTTGATTATAACCTCTTCTTGCAGTGCTCTATTAAGGAATGTAGATTTGACATCCATTTGTTTTGCAAAATGTAACCCTACACTACATGTAAGAGAAAGGATGAAGCAAATTGGGATTTACAGGTATCCGAGCAGAAAAGCACGAGCGGAGAAGTCCGAGCAAGCCTTTTTGCAACATGTTCCTATGTATATTCATTCAAGGAATCATATTGAAACACTATTACAGTGGCATATGTTAAATACCAACTATATTTATTCAATTCTAACAGTACAAACTTTCCATGTATAGTATTTAAAGAAAATGTTAAAACAGGTCAAGGTCATTTGCAACCCCCCTAGAATGATACATTATCTTTCAGAACATTCATATATATGTTTAAATTCATTATTATTTTTCTCTATTCTCCTCACACCCAAAGTAGACTATTCAACTAAGTTGGCCACTCATGTATGTGATTCCATCCATGAACAAGGTTTGAACATATTGCACAAAACTTTTACCAGAAGTGGAAGTTTTGCCCAGTATATTCCTAACCGAAAAAACATTAAATCCAGATCATGAATCTAGGATTCCACACTAAAAATTATAACCCACAAGCGTAATTTAAATTTTGAATTTCAATGAACCAATCCGACCAATAAATCTACGTGTGCACTTCAGCTTGCTCATCTATATGTAAGCCGCCAAGTGATATTTTACAAACCACATGCAACAAGCTTACCAGATGTACGTAATATAACAAGTAAGAGTGACAACGTATGAAGGAAAAGGAATGCATATCATAGAATCTTACATTAAATAATGCCAACCAACAAAATAGAAGCTCAAGATTGTTTCCAAAAGTCAAAACAATTGTACCTCCAATGTAGATTTTACTTGCGCATTAATAAACTAGAGTGCACCCAAAAAAAGTTTTCCAAACTATTGTCTCATACGCATAATGTCACAAAATTTCAGAATCAAAACGATAGCCAAAAATAAATATCGTGTATGTGAGATAGCACCAATGTCTAGGAGACCATAAAGTATAATCATAAACTAATTCTCATCGGCGGAGTCATCCACAAATAAACTCCGTCGTCTCCTCTCTCCCTCAACTCATAGTTATATGATTTGTCGTTCCTTTCCATGTGCATGGCCATACTCTCTGCGTAAGTTGGCAATTCACTTCAAAATGAAACTCTAAAACTCCCTTACATGCGTAAATGAAAGGTATTCATTCAAAATAAAGAACAACATTTTTTACTCACTAGTCCAATGGCACAGCAACATTGATTTCTTCCTCCTCAGCATCGACGTCCATGAGCATATGCTACTGTGTAGACAATCCCACACCTGCATAAATAGCATCCACCACTCCTGGAAGTAGTCCAGTAAATATCTCTGGGTCATTGTCTATTGCCAAGCAAGGGCGACCAGAGTGGAGTGCAGCCCTCAATCCTGGTCCTGTCCCTGCCCCCATCTCAAGAATGGAACCATTTGGAGGACACAACATCTCCAAGAACATAAGTATGAATGTAGGACTCTTCTCAAGAGATCCACGCCATGCACCTCCCTTGCCAACTCTTTTGGAACGATGGACTGAAGGCAAGTAATGTGGAAGCAAGTTGCCATCTAAACTCATCCTCATCATGGAGGCCACACCCTTTGCTGATTGCATGTTAAATGTGGGTCTTTGCCCTATCCTCCTCATAGCCATAGCATGGAAAACATAAGACTATTCAAAAAAGCATGAGTCAATTTCTATGTGATTTATGATACAGAAGTAGAAGCAAACATACATTTGAAGACTCACCTTCACACCAATCCCAAGTGTGTCTGAAATGCCTTGAGGTTCCATGCTTTGTACTATCCATCTGCTTGAAACAAAACAATATGTACCATAATCAGACCCTAGCCTATAACCCGCAAGACTTCATGAAGTGTTCAACACAAATAAATTTACCTGCAAGCCACCTCCATTTTTAATCTTACTGCATAGCGCTCCACAGTAGGCAGAGTAGATGGAGAACAAAAAACCAAAGTCCACCCATTGTCATCCATCACAGCTGCAGCAATGGCCAAGTAAGAGGAGATATGATCTTCTGAGATAACATTCCAAGGTGGAACCTCTCCTTCACCACTTGTAGCATACCCTGTGGGAAGATCCACAATGCAATAGTCCACACTCCATGTGCATTGTTTAGAGTTTCGTTTCTTCCCTTGTTGGTGTAGAAGTGCAAAAAAATTGTGTAATTCTTGATATCCATTTGCAAGCTGTGATTGCACTATCTCTTTGCCCAATTTCATATAGTCAAACTCCCATACCTTTACCCAACTCCTAGGTATGAGGGGATGTTTCCAACGTGGCAAAAAAGACAATGGAACCCAAATAAATTCAATGGAGAAAGGCTTTCTCACTATCCCAGAGTCATGAACTTCCGGAGTATCTACAAACATAATGCATATCAAATGACAATACTAGACTAAAAGGAATTGGAAAACTTCAACAAAGATATTTCAGCTTACCATCTCCATCCAAGTCAGTATTCTTCCTTCTCCCTGGTTTTACAGGATCAGGATTCCCTATATTTTCCTTTTGTTTCTCCACCAACATCTTTTGTTGGTCCTCGAGATTTTTACGCTGCTCCTCGGTCATGTCTCCAGAGGATCCAGAATCAGATTTACATTGACCTTTCGAATGCCTTATCAAGAAACCCATGGAGCAAGTCAATCACAAAAAACTAGTTAAGAACAAGAGGCACATAAATAACAAACATGAAAAGTATACCTCTCTAGCATTAACACCTCCTTCTCCACACACTTTCCACTACTCATTTCTATCCACCATGGACAATGCTTTCTCTCCCACTCTGAAATCCTTATAGTTCCTTTTGCAGTCATTTCCTCACAAAAGACTTTATGTGTGTACATGCAATAGGTAGGAGGATTGAGCACTGTCCATGCCTTGCAAATAGATGGAATGGTCTGTATCTTTTTTGTTTCCAGCAAATGAAGAATAAACCTATTCAAAACCCAGGCAGTTGAAAGCATAAGAATAATATGAAATAGAAATTCAAGAATTAGGCAATGAAAGATGAATGCTTACCTAAAAACAACTCTTCTGCTTGCATTCACAAGGTCAACCTGTTTTGCAGGCACGGTAGCCACAGACATGAAGGATGCAAAAGGCTCATACAAATCACTCCGATGTCTTGCCACAATATCCTAAAAATATTCGCATAGTGTAGGATGCTCTGGCAACTCCAAAGGAGAAACACCAACAAATGAAGCCTGAACCTGTGACAACAACCTATGACACTCTTCAAGAACCTGGTCCATAAAAACTTCCTTTGCAAGCCACCCAATGAAGGCATGGTCACTTGTTGGCATTCCATAACTATTCTTCAAATTCAAATCAGACCCAAGTAAAGACAATAATGAAAGCTGCCTAGCCCATAATTTGTGAAACCAATCTTTGCCATGTGTAGGATTTATTATTGACAAAATCTGTGAAAACCACACAAAAGAAATTCAGCGTGACATTTGAAAGCAATGCATAGCAATACTAGACAAAGGAAAATGCACAAACTCACCCTGTGCACCTTTCTCCTATATGTTTGAGTGACTGTTCTTTTAATCCCAGCTATTTTAACAACTCTTTCATCTTTATCCATTCCAGGAGGTAGCTTCTTACAAGCTGCTTCAAAATCAGATTTCCACTTGCCCTACAAAAGCAAGTATGCAGCAAAGCTATAATTCAAACTTTATACAAAAGCAAAAGGAAAGAAAGCATGAGGTAGAAAGTATAAGAACTCATAGCATAAACCATGCGACTAAGAATAGCCTGTGTGAGGGGATACCAAACCCTTCTTCCTTGACCAATCTCCTTTTGCCGTACAACCTCAATATTTTTCCTTTCTTCTTCCGTGAAATCCTCTAGAAATACTTATGCATCACAACTAACAAGTGTACTTGTATGATACAAGTAATCTTTAAGATTTGTTGTGACAATTTCCTCCTCATTCAATCTGGACAATGGAATTTGTTTTAGCATTAAAGTTGAAAATAGAAATATGTTCTTGAAACAACTAGTGGAAGAAAGAAAGATGATACTCACAAGTTAAACCTTTGTAAAGCTGCAATCAACCTCAACTCATTGTCAGGCTCTGGAGCTATAATATGTGCATGAATCCTGATATGCCTTGCCTTGTTATTAACAAAGACCTCCCCAATGCTCTCCATCCATGAGGCATTTCGATGGTTTCCCTCCCACACATATAACATCTTGCAGGACAGGAATTTCCATGCAGGAGTTTGTTGAAGCTCATGTTGAGAGTTCACGCTCAACATCATGTGATCATGTGTGCATAGCACCATCACGTGATCATATGTGCATAGCACTAACCTTATAGAGTGCTATAAAGGAAAGGGTTAGCTTCCCTAACCCTAACCCTAAAAGGGTTTGTATATATTCTATTTTTTCAACTAATTCTAGTGTACAGTTAGTCATTTGTGGTGTGCTCTCTAGCTGTGCCCTCTCTCCTCATCTCCACTCTTCTCCTCTCCCCTCTTCATATTTTGTCATGGTATCAGAGCATGGTTCTGCCTTCCGTTGAGGCGCCATCCTTCTTGTGAGAGTGATTGAGAGATTGAGAGATTGTGAGATTGAGTGTTCCATTCTCTTCCGTTGAGAGAAAATTCCGTCCATCGGAAGAAGATTTCCGTCATTTGTTCTTGAGAGATTTCCGTCATTGAGAGAGTAAGAGAGATCCATTTCATGAAAGATTCATTGAGCGTAAGAGAGTCCCTTGAGTAGTTTCTTTGTGAGGATCCATGTGAGGAGAGATTTGAAAGGTTTGAGAGAAAGAGCCGAAGCTCTACTGGTTTTGAGAGGAAAGAGAGTTGATTTGCTATCCACAAGCGGATGCTTCTTCAACAAGCACCTCAGCTCCAGCGCGAGCAAGTGGACTAGAAGAAGCAGCATCAACCGAGCTCCTTCCTCAACATCAAGGCAGCCCAAGGCTCACTGGCTTCACACACAGTCTGGTAGCCTCTTCAATGCCTCTACAGCAGTAGCCGCCAGCTCCAACGACGAGCTCCTCTATCGACCAACGAGGGACCTCCACAGGAACGACGCTTCAGCCGAGGCAGTGGGCGCATGCCAGCCTCTATAACAAGCTTCAGGCTCCCGACTGCTCCAAAGCCTACGACGAAGACCTCTCAGCAGCAGCCACCGGCAACGACCACGTACTGCTTCTCCTGCAAGGCAACCTTTAGCAAGCGGTCTATAGCGGCAACGAAGCAGCGGCCGACTACAGCCAACGAGCTGCTCACGCAAGCTTCACCAACGGCCAAAGCAATCGGAGGTTCCCTGCTCCATCGACAGAGCTCGAAGCTTACGCGGCTCCTCCACCATCGCCAGAGCTCGAAGCTTCAACAGCATCGCCAGAGCTCGAAGCCTCCACAGCACCGGTTCGCAGCTCCCAGACGCCAACGCCTCCTTCGGCAAAGCTCACGTCTCCTACGGCAAAGCTCAGCCCCTTTCTTCTCTGCGCCAATCAACGAGCAGGGCGCGGATGGTGAAAAACACTGCGAACTCCTAGCACCTCTAAGGTAGTCCACCGAAGGCTCTCGATCGGCCGCCATAGCCTCCAACAGCTCTGTCACTCCGACCGGTCTCTCCTGCGAAACGACCAACGAGCCGCCTCTCCAAACGACTCAGTAAAGTCTGCATCAACGAGTCTTCTCCAACGAAGCGCGGACGGCTCCTACGATAGCCCACAGCACAGCCAACGGGCTCGACGGCCACCTCCATCAACGGAGAAGACGCCGGAATCCCCAAGATTCCGTCAGAATCTCAAAGATTCCGATCGGCCTCCTTGTGACACGTGGCCCTTATCCATCTGCCACGTCATCAGACAATCTTATCTGCCACGTCACCATCGGAGCCACGTCATCAGCGCCACGTAGGCAGTCCACGTCATTCTGCCACGTCACCTGCCACGTCACCTCTGCCACGTCAGCTGCCACGTCATCTGGCCACGTCATCAGTGACACGTCATCAGCCACGTCACTTGCCACGTCATCAGTGACACGTCATCTGCCACGTCATCTGCCACGTCATTTGTGCCACGTCATCTGCCACGTCATCTGCCACGTCACTTGTGCCACGTCATTTGTGCCACGTCATCATTGCCACGTCATCAGTGACACCTCAGCACTGCCACCTCAGCACAGAGCTTCACTGGCACACCTCTTGCTAAGCACAGTGCCACATCATCACTGCATGTGACTCACAGTGACACATCATCATTGAGCACCATTTGCACTCCTTTTGCCCCTCCACCTAGATCAAGTCATATCTCTTGATCCAGGAAGAATTTGAGGGTGCTCCAAAAAGGAAAGTCGCTCGATTTTTCGTGCTCTACGTGCTCGTTACATCACGCACACATTTCGGCGCAAGTTATACTCACATTTAAGCCTCGCCGACAAAACCACTTCCTTCACGCACATTTGCCTCTACATCGACGCATCTGACCCAGCACTTAAAAAGAACAAAAGAAAAGGAATTATTTGCTGCTCTTTCATCGATCGACGGTTGGTTTAGATCTAGATCAGAGTAGACTAGATCGCCATAGAGGGGACGCTTTGAATTCCCCAAGTTGCCAATCTAAGCCATGCCCGAAATTCCCGACTAGTACCTACTTGGAGTCAGTCCATACGCTCACATCCGATTTCACATCATTACATTACCTGAAATCTTACGTTCATCAGTTCAGTGAGCAGACTTCAGAGTTCAGAGGCATTGCAGATTGATTCAGTGGGCAGATAGCACTTGATTTCACACACACATGCCACCATTGTAAAGCCTATTTGGCTATCTCACGGCATCGTGCACATCATTTTTCAGCCTTGTAAAGCCTCTTGGCTATTCCCGGCATCATTGCCACAAGCCTTGTAATATAGGTCAGATCTTATTTACTGCAGTTCTATCTTCACCGACGGTACAGAGATTTCACTTGGCATCTTCAGTGTATTTGCAGTTGATTCATACAGAGTTTTCCAGGACACTTTTTGAGTACATTGTTTGCACCATGTCGACTAGCAACCTCAATTTGGAGGCATCTGCTAAGTTAGACAACTCCAATTATGGTACATGGAAATACCGAATGGAGACCATTCTTGTGCTTCAGGACAAATGGGAGTATGTTGATGGATCCATACCTAGACACCATTGGCAGATCCAGCCACCAGTAGCTCTACTCCATCTGTTGTCACAGCACCAGCAACGGGATCTACATTGGGATCTACATCTACACAAACAGTTTCCGCACCAGTAGCAGATCCTGCCATTGCCCGAGCTCAAGCAGAATGGGATAAGAAAGACAAGTATGCCTATCACCTGATCAAGTAGAATGTGCAAGATGTCATGCTAGCACAGCTCAACACAGTCAAGACATCAAAAGAAGCATGGGATATGTTCGCAGCTCTCTACGAGTCCAAGAACACATCCAGGATTCTCACCTTGAGAAACCAGATCAACCAGAGTTTCCGCAATAGCAATGAAACCGGTCATGCTTATGTACTCCGCATCAAAGACTACAACAATCAACTTGCAGCAGCAGGAGAGACTATGAATCCCGCAGAAATGGTTCAAGTAATCCTGAATGGACTAGGAGAAGGATATGAGAATCTAGTCCAGAGTATTGCCATCCAACGGCAAATTCCAACACTGGAAGAACTTCAGTCAGTTCTACTTGGTGAAGAACTCAGGACTCAAGCCATTCAAGCACGTAAAGGTCATTCTAATGATCAGGCATTCACAGCTTCAGACAGAAGCAGAGGCAAAGGCAGAAACAGAGGTAGATCATATCAGAAAAGTGGTCAAAATCAAAGTCAGAATCAGCATCAGCATCAGCAGCATCCTCAGCAACATCAAAATCAGCAAAGAGGAAATCATTCCAACCGAGGAAGATTCCAAGGACGAGGGAATGCATCCACCAATGTGTCAAACATTCAATGCAACTATTGTCACAAGTTTGGACACTATGAAAGAGATTGCCGCAAGAAGCAGTATGACCAAGGCGGTCAATCCAGCAGTAATCGAGGGAATTCCCGAGGAAGAGGAAATCATCGTGGTGGACATTCTAGTCACAGTCATTTTGCAAATGAACATGGCAATATGTTTCTTGCAAGTGAGGAATTGCATCAGACTGATACAATGCACCTAGACACTGATTTCAATCCCAAAGAAGATTTCAGTTATCAAGTCGACCAAGTGGAACAGGATCCTTGGTACATCGACAGCGGTGCATCATCTCATATGACAAATCATCAGGAATGGTTCACAGAAATGAAGCCATTAGAAGGTCAAAAGAATGTCATCTACACAGCAGACAATACACCGAATCCGGTTCAAGGGACAGGTGTTATCCCTATGAACAATTTCACTGGTACAAAAGGATTAGTCAAAGATGTGCTCTATGTTCCGAAGCTCAGCAAGAACCTTTTGTCAGTAGGTCAAATGACGGAACACAACTACAAAGTCATCTTCGACGGTGATGAATGCACTATCAGAGACAAATCCAAAAGAGGTCAGCTAGTAGCAAAAGGTGTCAAGGAAGGACGCTTGTACAGGATGCTAGCTACAGTACCAGATAAGCATGCCATGTCAGCTCAAATGCAACAGATGCCACTATCTGCAAAATGGCATAAGAGATATGGTCATGTCAACTTCAAGTACTTGTTAGATCTAAGGAATCAAAATATGGCAATTGGGATTCCGAAGCTACAGTTTCTTGGAAAAGTTTGTGAAGCATGCTGCTTCGGCAAACAAAAGCGAACCAACTTTGTCAGAAGTACCTCTCGTGCACGAGGTATTCTTGATTTAATTCATACAGATGTATGGGGTTATGCCCAGACCCGCAGCATCAATGGTTCACTTTATTACTTGACCTTCATCGACGACTACAGCAGATATTGTTGGGTCTACTTTCTGAAAGAAAAATCTGAAGTGTTTGTCAGATTTCAAGAATTTAAAGCCATGGTAGAGAACCAAACAGGCAGAAAGATCAAGGTCATGAGATCAGACAGAGGAGGTGAATACATGTCTTCAGCCTTCATGAACTTTTGCAAAACTCACGGCATTCGAAGACAATTCACATGTGCAGATACTCCTCAGCAAAATGCAATAGCTGAAAGGAAGAATGGGACTTTAGCAGACAGTGCTAGAGCAATGCTTAGTGAAAAGCATCTTCCGAATCAGTATTGGGCAGAAGCAATAGCTACAGCTAACTACTTGCTTAATCGGCTTCCTACCGAACCGATACAAGGAATGACTCCTTATGAAGCATTCACTGGACACAAGCCACGCATTGGGCATCTCCGCATATTTGGTTGCATAGCATATGCCCACATACATGATGATCATCGCAGGAAATTGGATGCGAAGTCACGCAAATGCATCATGGTTGGCTACAGTGACGAGAGTAAAGCATACAAATTGTATGATCCCATCAACCGCAAAGTCATTATCTCCAGAGATGTAATCTTCGATGAGGAATCAGAATGGAAAACCTCACCTACACAGGAGATAGAAGCATCGACTTCACAGTCATCTACAGAGCAGGTTGATGAAGAAGAGCAAGAATTGCCAGCAACACCCCAATCAGCGTCACAGCAGCTCAGACGGTCTACTAGGGAAAGCAGACCACCAGCCAGATTGACATATGCTCAGAAAGGCAAAGCAATTCAGGTGGAAACCACCAACTATGCTCTTATGACTACCATCATGGCTACAGAAGAGCCAGTGTACTTCGAAGACGCAGTAGATAAGCCAGAATGGCAAACTGCAATGAATGAAGAAATGGATGCTTTGTATAAAAATAACACTTGGGAATTATGTGACCTTCCACCAGGAAAGAAGGCCATAGCCAACAAATGGGTATACAAAGTGAAGTACAATCCAGATGGCAGTATTCAAAGATACAAAGCCAGATTAGTTGCAAAAGGATTTGCACAACAATATGGTCAAGATTATGATGAGACTTATGCTCCAGTAGCAAAGATGGATTCCATACGGTTCTTGATATCACTAGCGACACTCAGTAAATGGAATGTGTATCAGCTCGATGTCAAGAATGCATTTCTCAATGGTTATCTAGACGAGGAAGTCTACATGCAACAACCAGCCGGTTATATTGAACCAGGACAGGAGAACAAGGTTTGCCATCTCAAGAAAAGTCTCTATGGCTTAAAGCAAGCCCCCAGAAGTTGGTACAGCAGAATTGACCAATATTTTGCTGATCTGGGATACATGAAGTCCAATGCAGATCATACTCTCTACTACAAAGTTCAAGGGGAAGATATTACTATTGCACTTTTGTACGTAGATGATCTGATTGTGACAGGAAGCAAGGATAGCTTCATCAGAAAGCTAAAACAAGACTTATCTGCAGAGTTCGACATGAAAGATCTTGGACTTATGCACTATTGTCTTGGAATTGAGTTCTGGAGAGATTCAGATAGCACATTCATGAGTCAGCTCAAATATGTTGACAGTCTCCTGAAGAAGTTTCATATGGCAGATTGCAAGATTGCAGCCACTCCCATGGAACAGAGTTTGAAACTTACTAAAGATTCAGAAAAGCCTACAGTCAATGACAGATACTACAGGCAACTCATTGGATCTCTTATATATCTGACAATCACACGGCCAGATATTTGTTATGCAGTAAGCTCACTAGCACAATTTATGGCAAATCCAAAACAGTCTCACTGGAATGCAGCCAAAAGAGTCTTGAGATACATCAGAGGTACAAGACAATTTGGGATAAAATACAGAGGAAGTCATCCACGGTTGCATGGATACTGTGATAGTGACTATGCTGGAGATCATGAGACCAGGAGATCGACACAGGGATATGCATTTTTCCTTGGTCAAGGTGCTATATCATGGTTGTCAAACAAACAGCCAACTGTTTCTTTGTCTTCGACTGAAGCAGAATATAGAGCACTCACTACAGGTGCATGTGAGGCTATATGGCTCAGAAGACTATTGTCAGAAACAGATTACTTTGATGAGTCAAAGCCAACAACAATATACTGTGATAATCAATCGGCTCAAGCATTAGCCAAAAATCCAGTATATCACTCCAGAACAAAGCACATTGATGTCAGAGAGCACTTCATCAGAGAAAGAGTGTTACTTGGTGACATCACACTGCAGCATTGTGATAGCAAAGAAAATGTTGCAGATATCTTTACCAAACCACTCGGTAAAGAGCTATTTGAGAAACACCGACTAGCTCTTGGTTTGATGCAGAGGAAGGACATTCCCATTAAAGGGGTGTGATGATGGAATGTAATGCTCAGTCCTTCTTCGATTCCCCAGAATCATCATCTTGAGGGAAGGCCTACTTCATGATGTTGATCTTGAGGGAAGGTGTTGAGAGTTCACGCTCAACATCATGTGATCATGTGTGCATAGCACCATCACGTGATCATATGTGCATAGCACTAACCTTATAGAGTGCTATAAAGGAAAGGGTTAGCTTCCCTAACCCTAACCCTAAAAGGGTTTGTATATATTCTATTTTTTCAACTAATTCTAGTGTACAGTTAGTCATTTGTGGTGTGCTCTCTAGCTGTGCCCTCTCTCCTCATCTCCACTCTTCTCCTCTCCCCTCTTCATATTTTGTCAGCTCATGCTCAAACTCATCATTCATAGCATGCCAATGCTTGTCCCATGAAGCTCTTATCTCATCATCCACCTCTTTGGTTGTCCCATCAGACATCCCAACTAAAATAATAAAGGACCCCTTTGTGGGGACATATCCCTCCATCTCAAATGCTCTCTTGAGAATGGAGAGGTCATTCCTAAGTTGTCTCACCTTAGGG
Source organism: Dipteris shenzhenensis (assembly GCF_047967505.1). Classification (NCBI taxonomy): domain Eukaryota; kingdom Viridiplantae; phylum Streptophyta; class Polypodiopsida; order Gleicheniales; family Dipteridaceae; genus Dipteris; species Dipteris shenzhenensis. The sequence goes on from NC_141626.1 coordinate 35,107,686, forward strand.
TGGATAAGTAATCTGCACAAAGGGATACGGGGAGGTACCATTCCTCTATTGACAGTTATGGAGATTTGGCTTGTGTGTCAACAGATGTGGGGGATGGTGTTGTTGGTGCTTGCTCTTTTTCTTTTGCAGTTTTTTTCTTCTTACCAGCAGCCTGTCCACCTATTGGAGATTTTCTCTTTCCTGACCTAGTCATGACTTCTAGCATACACAAAAGAAAATTGGATATTAGATCTCAGCCCCATCTCAGACCCATCTCAGCCACCATTCATTTTTTATTGTACTTTGACTAAAACCAAGCCATTGAATGAACAATGAATCAAAGAATGCAACTAACCAAAAGAGAAATACCTGCTAATCTTGGACCTTGGGTTGATACCAAAAACAATTTAGTTTCCAATATTCCAACCAACACTCTGCAAAGAGAGATTCAAGAAAGTCAAGCATGTATTGACATAGGAGCATAAGAACATCAAAGAGCAACCATAGTGTGGGAAAAAACTAATGCACAACCCTATTTCACCCAAATTGAAATTACAAAAGGAGAAATTCCTAAGGAGCTAGGACCTCTGTCCCATTGCCCCCACAAATTCAAATCTCCAATATCCAAAATGACAACTTGCATATATTGATTGGAGTAAAGTAGGGATTAACTATTGACATAGCAACCAGAGAATTATGAAAGTAAAGAGTTTACAGTTGGAGCATTTGAAGCAATGGGAAGTTACAACAGTCTACATGTAGTTGCAGATGTCTACAAAAGAATATACTTGCACATATCCATGTGGCTGATACACCAAGAATGATCATCCAAGTGATCTTCAACATGCTTGGATGTTAGAGATACAAGGTCTCTCTCATATCATAATGAAGTCTTTCCCCCTATTCCGCCAGCGGAATAGGGTGGGGAGGGCATCAAGGATGCATAGAACACTAAAATGGTGTTGCCTCTCCCATCTTCTGCTGGTGGAATAGGGAAAGGAAGCCATCAACTTCAAGCCCGGTTGGACATTATCAGCTACACTAGCCAAATGATATGTAGCCTTCAAGTGATATAGTGTTGCCTCTCCCCCTATTCCGCCAGCGGAATATGGTAGGGAGGCCATAATCTTGAAGCTTCCATGTGATCTTCAATATTCTTGGATGCTTGAGATGCAATGAGCTTGAGTATTCTTCAATATTCTTGGATGATTGAGATGCAAGTGATCTTCAATATTCTTCACTATAATGGCAATCCCCTAATACATCAACTTGAAGCTTTGACATAGCTTCCAAGTGATCTTCAATTTGCTTGGATGCTTGAGATGCAAGGATACTAATGGAAAAAAGGAACCTAACAGTCTCCATTCTCCTAAATTCATTTCATCAAAAGATGTATTCCTTTCATTAAAAAGACTATACGATTCCTATCAAGTGCATTCCAAAAACTATACAATCTCCAATTCCGCCGGCGGAATAGGGTGAGAGTGACATTAAGAGGTTGCTTAATAAGGGGGATAGATTCAGTGAAAATCTTTTTCAACCCAAAATGGCAGACGAGTGGCAGACTCTCTATCTCCTCTTCCAGTGCTGCATACCTTCAATGGCAGACTCTATCTCCTCTGCAATGCTGCATACCTTCAAGGCCAGATTCCCTATGAAAAGCATGCTAGAGCTACTAAATCTTCAAGAAAGGGGCATCCATAAAAGCCTCTAGTGGCTTCAACAAACCAAGGCCCAAACAACATCCAAGGCTCCAACACAACAATAAACCAAGGCCCAAACAACATCCACCATGGTTCTTCCAATGCGCATGCACCAATCGACCTTCAATGTCCTTGAAGGAGGTAAGTGGTGCTAATGCAAATCCCCTATTCCGCTGGCGGAATAGGCCAACGGAATAGGGGGGAGAGAGACTCACAAGAACAGCACTCTGTCGGGCTAAACTGGCGACAGATGATATGGCCGATCAAGAAAGACAAAGAAATAAGTACTTCAATCGACCTTCAACGTCCTTGAAGGAGGTAAGTGGTGCTAATGCAAATCCCCTATTCTGCTGGCAGAATAGGGGGGAGAGAGACTCACAAGAACAGCACTCTGGGGGGCTAAACTTGCGACAGACGATATGGCCGATCAAGAAAGACAAAGAAATAAGTACTTGAAGACTTTGAAATACCCTTCTTGACTGAAAAAAACATATTCAAGATATATATATTAGCAGCAAGAGATTGAGTACGCACCTTGTCACTGGGGATCGTGACTCAAGCTAGTCTGCAAGTGTGAATAGAAAGACAATGGACCCTGCTTCCAAGTAATCTCTGAGACCAACAGCACCACCAACTGCGACTCCTACAGATACAATCACACTGTCATCACTCCAACGTATTATCCTCTTTTAATGCAAAAGTCGAGATGAAGAGTCCTCAATGTCTATCTCCCCCTATTCCGCCAGTGGAATAGGGGAGATAGAAGCTATTTCTTCCTACCATTCTACCTCTTTTTCGCAAAAACTATTGCAATGCATATAAATGTAATGGACAGCAAAAACTATAACGATGCATCTATATCGATATCTCGCGGGACTGTAAGCTGTAGCGCCTATCTCTTAACGTATATCGAGTCCTCTTAACTTCTATCTCCCCCTATTCCGCCAGTGGAATAGGGGGGATAGAAGCTGCAAGAGTCCCAACGAGTGCCAAGCTGCTGCTTACCAGCGTTATTCCGAGAAGCTCTACGAATCCAAAAACCGGAGAAGGTGGTCTCTACGTGCAAGCTAAGGTCTAGCTCTACTCTCTGGAGCGATGTCTCTTCTTTCAATTACTAGCTCATGAAGCGCGGGGTGGTTACTGTTGCAAGCGCGGGAGGTGAGATCGGAAGGGAGGAGAGACGGAGCAGCAGCTAGGAAGAAAAGGAAGAAAAGATCGATTAAGGCAAGCGCAGGTACTTCCGGTTTTCTGGTCTCCAACATTCTCTGTTCTCTCTAGTCTAGTTAATTCCCCTATCCCGCATTTCGTAGCCACTTGTACTGCCGAATTGTGGGATTCTGCGAGGGTTCTATTGTGAGAGTAAGCGAAAGCCGAAATGGTTCTCCGAGAAAGCGGAAGCGGAAATGGCTCTCAGATGACAGGCTCTGGGAAAGCGGAAGCGGAAATGGCTCTGGGAATTGGAGCTATGGAGGAGTCCGAGGAGTTTGGTGAGCAGTGAGACGGGGCAGCCAAGCAGGCGTTTAATTTACGTCATCACTGGGTACAAGAGGCTGAAGAAATCCTATTTTTGACCCTTTCAAATTATTGCACAGGCCTCTCGTTTGCGTGTGCTTGACTGGCGTTAATTTGGTGGCAGGGATATCATCCGACTACACGTTGTCCTCGGAAAACAATAGTTCCGTTCTTCCGGTTTTCTGGCGTTGATGAACGGCTGTAGCTATCCATTGGCGAACCCACCCCCACCGAATGCCATGTTGTAAGTGAAATTTATGTTCTAGAGATGGCTCTCGGAGCTGCTGCCAATATAATAGTGCTGACGATGATCATATTCAGAGAGGACACTCACAAGATTCTCAGGGATAAACAGAGTATCGTCGTCTCCCATCACGAACCAATGCACCATCTCTGAGACTATACGAGAAATTCGAATTGCAGACTTCCGGCCGAGCTTGTTGGTGATTTGAAGTGTGGAGATATGTGGAGAGGTGAATCACGCCAGCGCAGGCCCTCACGGAGCTTGGAGGCCTCCCTTTTTTTCCTTCAATAGAGCCCTACGTGAACTTTTCCTACGTGATTGTTTCTTAAGTGAAGCGAAAATCTACAAGTTTGTCTTCCATGGGACTAGTCGTGATTGTGAATTTGGGAGCTGGCAAACGGATCCTCATGAACAAATCATGAACCTTGGAGATGAACAAATCATGAACGAACCATGAACTTGGAGATGAACCAATCATGAACGAACCATGAACCTTGGAGATGAACGGATTTCACGCTTCACAACGAACCAAAAAAATGGGAGAGCTTGAGCTCGGGACCTTGGTTCTTACCTCCCTCTTTGGCCTTGCTATTCACCTCTCCTCCATATCTCCACACTCCAATGAAGGCGGAGACATATAGTTCCTGAGGTAGGCGGAAATGTGGAAACGGATGCCAGTGGTGCCAAGAGAAGAGATAGCAGAAGTGGCACCAGGAAGTGCTTGGAGACCGACCGTTTCCAAAGACCACTTATCGCATGGCAGAGGTATCGAATGGCAGAGGTCGAGTAAATGATGGCAGAGGTCCACTCCATCACGGTAGGAAATCATAGATTTGACATGGGCATTTCTCGAGGTTGATGGTTTCAAATCCAGTGCTCGAGCACGGTAGGAAATCTCTCTCAATCTGAAAAATGGACATTGTAGTCACATCCATATTGGAATGCTATCTCTCTCAATCTCAAAAATGATTTATCCTAAATTTTACAAGTGTCTTGGATTAACTATCAATGCAAATGAATTTCATTTTTTTTTCATAATTTGAAATAAAATATTTATGACATCAAAATATAATATTTAAACAAAAGCATGGCAAGGCATACACTAAGTTTTGTGACAATTTTATTTAAATGCAAAGTTGATAGATTTAAAAAATAGCATTTTCTACATCATTAGATAAATATTCCTTAGTAGTTATGCAGTTATATGTGATCAATCTTTCACATTGTAATATATCTTTTGCAAGACATGCATTATAATATGTTTTTCAGTCACCCCCTTAAAATGTTTTTTTTACAACCCCTTAAAAATTTAGAAGAATGCATGCATTTAAAAGTATACCCCATCCTTTCATTGGTGGCACACACTTTTCGAGCTCGCATTACTATATCACTATTCCACCACCTTTCATGGCATTTATAACTATTCCCCCTCCTTTCATGAGTGCCACGCAATTTAAGAATTGTCATTACTAAATCACTACTCTAGCACTTGGCTCCAAGTTTCATAGCTCTGTTCGCACCTGCCTCCATGTTCAACCATCATTTTTTCTTGGGTAGCTCCACATAGCATTTGATGTGCCTATTTCACATTCAATACTACCTCTACCACTTACTTTTGTGAGCTGCAGTCGTTCTTGTTCTTTTGCTTTGGCAACATTGAACTTCCCTAGCATGTGAGGTATCTCCACCTTCAAAAACTTTCCCTTCCTTTCTCGACATTATTTATGGGGCATTGCATGGTAAATATTTCTTGACTTCTACAGTCTATTGCCATTGCTTTCACAGATTTTGAAGCTTCTTCTATAAAAGGAAGAGCTTTTTGATGGAAATGGAGAGTAGTGCTATGCTTCATGACGAGAATGGTGTTTTGTTGCTACAAAAGGTTGCTCAAAATGGTGTATGCATGCTTGAGGAGAATGAAATAGTTTCAGTCTTCAATTTGATTTCTTCTACCATCAGGATTCACCAGTGTATGGATGTGTCACAGCAAGAGGTTATGTTTGAAGTGCCATTTGCAATGAGAGGAGATGGGAGGGAATATACCTTGGACATTCAATTCGGAAATAAGTTCATTGTGACTGGGGATAGATTACCTTCAATAGAAAGAGACAAAGATAAGCCATTCCACAGTGTCGTTGACTTGTTACGTAAATTGCCACCTTCTAATTCTCTTTTTAGTTATTTTCAAATGGTCTCTTCAATTAAATTTGTCAAGGAGCTACCCAAGTCATATGATGGAAATATTCTGTTCGAGCTGCCTCCAACATTCCAGGAGCAAAAGACAGTAGGATTGGAAAACAAGTTTGATGGTCATGTCTAGAGTGAGGATGTTACAACAAATATTTCTAGCTTCAATGGGATAGTTAGATTGAGGAAATGTGCAGGTCGATTGCAATGTGATGTAAGTTGTGTCCTTTCTTTTTGAGATCAGGTGTTAGAAATGAGAGTCATTGGAAGGGACGATTAATAAAGATTCCAGAGATCCATCAAGTCACAGGTGGTACTCTCAAATGCTATCATTGCAAGACTAGTCCACTTTGCATTGCCAGCTGTCCTTGCAAATTGTACATATGCCTTCCAAGAGACACCATGGAGCATCCAGTGAGTAGATGTGCGATTCACGTTGGTTTTCATATGCAATTCGTGGCAGAGGGATCATCTAGGAGTGAGTTGGATGAGTTGAAAGGAAAGGTTTCTAAAATGGTGGAAAGTAAGCATCCTTCTAGGCCTAAGGCTTTGCAAAAGATGGTGGCTGAAGAGATGGTGTTGGAAGCTATCATTCCAAACAACGATCAATCCAATCCCTTGACTGACACTGAACTGGATTCGTTGACAAAAAAGATGGAGCCTTTGCTTGACAATAAGAGGTGAGGTGTTCAGTACTTTTTCATTACTCTTCTTCTTGAATGCACAGTTCCTACCTTTGATTTTAATAAGTTCACTTCTGTGCCTGTGTGTAGGGTGTCTAGATGGAAGAAGGATGTGGATGAACAAAAGGGTGGAGGTGAACAAAGCCTTGATAGTATTTTGGAATTGAAGTCAAGGAGTAGATACGAATACATCCAAAGTATTGTTTTCCCAGGACAGTTATCTTTTTCATCCTTCAATAGATGCCACATTTTCAAGATGTCTACAAAGGGTCCTGGTTCTGGTGTGGACCTAGTCAACAAGATGCGACCGAATGGAGAGCTTGGGCAGTGCTGGGTTTGCTTTGATCATGTGAAGAGGATTCAAGGTTGGTCAACCATGGCTTGCCATGTTTACAACCCTCATCTTCAAGAACTCCAAACAATAGCCATTGGGGATTTCAAAGGTGAGGACACAGAGAGTCAGGTGATTTTTTGGAAATTGTTGAACCAAGTCATGGGGAAACAAGGTTTTCATAAAGCACAGTTTCATGGTTTCATGGGGGATGAAGCTCAGGCAAATTGGAGGGCTGTTAGGATTGTCTTTAATGGGGGCCCAGAGAATGTGATGCTGGGAAAGGTGCGCACTTGTTTGTGGCATTGGGAGGATAATCTTCATAAGCATGCTACAAAATGCATCCCATCTCATGACCAAGAGGAGTTCAAGATGAGATGTAGACAATGGAAGAATTCTCCAACCAAGGAGGCTGCCATGCATGCATTCAAATCATTGTGTGAATGGCTTGAAAATGGTCATGCAATCGAGGGCAACATCCACTTTATTCAGACATGGCTCATGTGGTGGCACTCAAGAGTTTACCACTGGGGAGAATACATTTTGAAAGTGAGTGACTTGAAAATTTTAACATTGTTAATCCATTAAAATCTTGCATCACTGCTTCCTCCTTACCAAAGTTGATTTCTTATTCTTGTGTAGGAGATGGAGGCTGAAGAACGTTACCTTGTTCCTAGGACTAACCTGTCTGAATCAATCCATGGTAGTTGGTTGAGCACAAACAATGGCGTCAAGTATGTGTCGTTGTATGATGCATGCATCACTGACATGACCGTAGCAATCTTGCGAAGTAGTAAACAAGGATCATACATGGGAGGCAAACATATTGGTGAAGGTCCCGACAGTGCAAAAACTGAGAAGAAGAGAATCTATGTGGAGTAAAAAATCCTATTCGAAAAGAAATTTCATTGACCTTACAAATGATGTGGCTACAGAACTTGGAGTGGCACACGAAGGTGGGATTGACCTTGGAGATATTAGAACAATACGGAAGAAAAGACCAAAATCCATGTCCTCTGCAATCCATAAAGATGACTCCCACAGACCTGAGTATCAAACAGTTAGCACACCAGTGCCAAGAAGAAGACATTCAAGTTCAATTGTGATTGACAATAACAATCTTGATGGTTGTGAACAAGGTGTGGCAGAGGTGCAAATACATCAGACAAAGTGGGCGATTCGACGTACGCAAGCAGGGAGTCAAGTCCGCTACCAAGGGTATCTACATCGAAGGGGGGGGAAGTGTAACAAGTTAATTGACTCAAAGGGAAGAAAAGGAGCTTTGGGAGTCCCTGCACCTTCATTTTTTGGGAGGATTAGAACACCGATAGGTGTAAAGTTACAAATGATCTGGTTCTGTGGGGATAACGTGGACCACTCTTGGAATCCAACAACAGCAATTGAGGCATTGCAAGAACCAGCGCCAGCAAAGTGGAAGGTTGCTAAAGGAACTAATATCAGCTTGGAAGAGTTGCATATTCTTATAGAAGGAGGATTTGTTCTGGAAGAACCTCTTCAAAAAGGGTCAAGGAGATTTGAGCAGGGCCATAAAAAACATTTGGAGAATCAAGCGAGGCCTGAATTTCGAGAGGGCTAGAGAGTTGTCTTTAGAAAAAAAATAAGAAAAGATATGCAGGCAAGGATGGATTCAGCAAGGGCTATGGAATGTGAGGTGCTTCATGTGAATGAGGTGGAGCCTAAGGAGCACGTGGAGTTTATTGTTGGTACAACTGGGTCTCGCATGAGGGGGCTTCAATATATAGTGACCATATCTGTTTTTCCATCTTGCACTTGCGAAGACTTCCTATTTAGGTCTGGAAGATTGGATCGTTACATTCCTTGCAAGCACATTTACTACATACTATTGCAGTACTTGGGTCTAGATGCAGAAAATCACAAAGAGGTCCACCAAGCATCAATGACAAAACAAGAGCTTTACAATGCACTTTCAAGAATCCCATGATGTGGACATACGTACCTACTACTATAGTCTTCTATGGATAGAAAACATTTTGTGTCGAGGCACTGCTCACCACATTGTGGTTTTGTGTACTCTTTGTGGTCATGACATGTTTGCATGGGTCTTTCGCTCTGCTATAGTTTTGCGTTGCCGTTTTGTGGCTATATGCTGCACCTCAAATTGTCACTATGTGAATGGTGCAATTGAGTTAGTGTCTACATGGCATAATTTTTGACCGTTTTGTCATTTTATAATATAGCTCGGTTTGGTAAATGTGTTTTAAACATATAATTACAATGAAAGATTCCCTGACATTTTTAACTGCTGGTTCTTTGATATTTTTGTTATCTTGTAATATTGTTGGGTTTGGTACATGTGTTGTAAACATATTACGATCAGAGTCTCCCTCACATTGAATAATTAAATACCAAATATACATATTCCTTGGAATAATATTGGTGACGTGATGTACTACATTTAGGTCCAAGAACAATGTTTTTGGCCATATTCTCTGACATGCCGCTTGCCGCTCGGGGATTTCTGCTCGAAAAATGGAAACCCCCAAGCAAATTATAGTCATCCTTGTGAGTAGTCCTCTTGTAGCATACCCTTTTGCCACCAACCTTACCTTTCAATTGTCTAATGCTCCCATTAGCTTTATGCTAATGGTATCCTCTCCTTTGGGTGGTCCCACCAACTCTCAAGCTTTATTTTCTGAAACTCCATTATATTATTTCTTCATAGCTTTATTTTTTTGAATTCCATTATATTATTTCTCCATAGCATTGACCCAGTCCTTAGGTTCTATTTACTCTTGAAAGTTGACAAGCTCTTTGACTTGTGCCATGCATTATCTATACTATTTGCATTTTTCTAGGTTTCATGCTCATGACATGACAATGCTCTCTACTTCATCCTCCAACTTCTTTGCCCATGTTGTTATGTGTTTCAATGAGGTGGCTTATTGGTTTTGCTGACACCAGATGCATTCATGTCAAAACCTCCTTTTTTGTGATTTTGATAGTGGTATTAAAAAAATAAAGAAGTTAAAGTAGGACAATAGATTTTTTGAACATGTGAAGTACTCATGATGATAAAAATAGTGGGATTTAATAAGTGAAATTAAATAAAAACAAACAAAAGACCATAGAGTTTGTGTTGCCAAAGAGGTGGAAATAAGGTATGAAGAAATGGAGTGGCAAGCACTCCGCTGCCTTATTGTTGCGACAACGTCATGGGAGCGTGAACGTTCAGCGCTCCAACGTAGCCAACGTAGCTTCAATGCCTCACTAAACTCTAACCGAACTCTGCAGTGTTAAGAAACTCTTCCATCCTGAGGAGAATCTTTTGTTCAGCCCTCAAAATAGCTGATGGTGCTTCTCCATGGGCTCTAGCTCCAGCGCGCATAGAAACGATGACTTCTCATCTCCAGCACAAAGTTTCATAAGGTCTCACCACAAAAAGCCACGTGTTAGATGATAACTAACCAGTGTTCGTTAGAATACCCTTGGTTGAGTTTGAGGTCACTGGGGTTAGTCCAACCTTGGTCAATGGTCAAGCAACCCAAAATAAACCATGGTAAAGTTAACTCACCAATAATAACCATGGTTAGGGTAGGATTAGTTAAGTGCCTTCTAAGCACACAGCCTCTTGTTAAGCACAATTTGAATTCTACATGTGAATCCCTGTGCCACATCATCAAGGGCCATTTCTTGATCAAAACTTCAACAAGCCATAACTTCCAATCCAGGAAGAATTTGCACATGCTCCAAAAAGGAAAAGTGATCGCCTTTTTGAGCTCTATGCACCTATCAGATCAGAATCATTGTTAGCAATTAGACACTGCCATTGAAGCAAAAAGGCTCATGGTAAGAGCTTTGCAACAGATGGAAAAGCGACGCATGAATGCAATAAGCATGCGAAAAGTACAAGTGCATGAGATGACCATAGCACAGAGCATGGCATCCACACATAAAGCATTAAGGCACATGGTAGAACAAAGCGTCATGCATCAAGCTACATCGAGTAAAGATGCAAACGCCATCAACATCAAGCATTGAGAAGGAATAACCTTGCCACCTTCAGCCCATATGTTTTGTAAATCAAACCTAACCACCTGAGAATAGCCATGTAAGCACCCAGGGGAGGTATTGACATGTAAAAACCACACCTGACCACCTTAAGTAGCAATGCATACACTAAGGGGAGGTGATGGATTTATAACTCACATCTGACCACCTTGTAGTAGCCAAAGGATTCTGGCACCAAGGGGAGGTGTTGAGAGGTTTGGTGCCATGAGCACATAATTAAAGGCTAAGGTATGGTATAGGAAAGAATTAAAGTAGCCACCCTAGGATGTGGACTACATGATGTGGAGATGTGGATCAAGGATATTCACAAGGAGAGATGTGGATGAGAGGATCCCACATGGGTTGACTATTCCAAGGGCACTCTCTATATAAGAGGCCTATCATGTATTGTTGAGTAGAGGAATGCACATTCACTCAAGATTTTGTTTATGAGTCCAAGCTAATCTATCTTGGAACCTAATTGACTTGAGGTACATGTCATGAGCATTCTCTTCATCATGTCTCCACACAGGTTCCATCCACCTTACAGTGCTCCATAGATCTTGAGGCACACATGTTTTCTCACCCAAGCTACAAAGGGGGCTCTTCCTTCCCTCTTTTCGAGACAATTTGACCCCCTATCAGTATTTTGCTCATAACTTTTTGCTCAGTGGTCCGATTTGGATGAAATTTATATCAATGTAAAGCTCCATTCAAGGAGACTAATCATATGTTTTAAGTTATTGAATTAGATGTAAAACCAAAAATCAATGACTCTCTGTGTGTGAGTATTTCTTTTTTAGACAATTTTTATCCCCGCCTAGTAAACTGCCCATATCTTTTCGACCACTTCTCTATTTCTTATGACACTTATATGAGAGCGAAGCCCATTTCAAGGCACATTTTGATATATATTTAATATTTAATATCGTGTCTCTATTAAAAGTTATAGGTCTTTGTGTCTAATGACAGTTTGGAGAGTGTTTTGAGCTAATTGTAAAGGTATCTATGGAGGTGCAATGTTTCCTCGGAACCTACCCATCTGACCCAATCAGCCCCTTCAAACTCCTTAATATATATCAATTCATGTCATATTGAGCCACAAGATCTTCTTTCAGCAACGTATTGCTCTTCTCTTTGGTGCAAACTGGCTTACTAAGATTATGGCCTCTGCTGATCCTTTCCTTCTCCCTACGCTTGAGTACATCACTTGGGATGTTAACATCTTCATTCTCATATAAGGGAGGATAGTATGGTGTGGTCTCTTGTTATAGAAGACTCTTTTTAATGTCCCTTTCCTAGTGACGAATATCTCTATCACTCAGTTCGAAAGAAGTAGGAAGTGAAGAGGTACATGTGGGATGTTACCATCTTCATTCTCATATAAGGGAGGATAGTATGGTGTGGTCTCTTGTTATAAAAGATTATTTTTAATGTCCCTTTCCCAGTGATGAATATCTCTATCACTCAGTTCGAAAGCAACAGGAAGTGAAGAGGTGTTCCTGTTGCTTTCGAACTGAGTGGTGATAGAGATATTCATCACTGGGAAAGGGACATTAAAAAGAATCTTTTATAACAAGAGACCACACCATACTATCCTCCCTTATATGAGAATGAAGATGGTAACATCCCAAGTGATGTACTCAAGTATAGGGAGAAGGAAAGGATCAGCGGAGGCCATAATCTCAGCAAGCTAGTTTGTGCCAAAGAGAAGAGCGATACGTTGTTGAAAGAAGATCTCGCGGCTCAACATGACACGAACTGATATATATCGAGGAGTTTGAAGGGGTTGATTGGGTCTGATGGGCAAGTTCCAAGGAAACATTGCATCTCCTTCATAGACAGCTTTACACTTAGCTTAAAACACTCTCCAAACTGTCATAAGACACAGAGACCCATAACTTTCAGTAGAGACAAGATATAAAATATTCAATCACATATTGAGATGCACTGGAAATGGGCTTCGCTTGGGCTTCACTCTGATATAAGTTTTGTAAGAAACAGAGGAGCAGTTGGAAAGATATGGGCAGTTTACTAGACGGGGGTAAAAATTGTCACACACAAAGAATCTTAGATTTTTGGTTTGATGCCTAATACAATAATCAAAGACATATGATGATTCCCTTGAAGCAAGATTTGCCATGATATAAGTTTCGTGCAAGTCGGATCACTGAGCGAAAAGTTATGAGCAAAATATTGACAGGGGGCCAAACTGTCATGAAAAACACCTCCTTCTACTGGTGCTGACTTGGGAAATACTACCTCCATGCTTAGACTTCATCAACGATACAAGTCCCATAGTGGTAGCCTAAGAGGGAAGGAAGAGCCCCCTTTGTGGCTTGGGAAATAGATAAACCATGTATGCCCAATGAGTGGCTAAATAGACAACACTTTTGAGCACTTTGGAAGAGAAAACAATGGAAAAAGGAAAGAGACACTCAAGAGAGAGGACCTCAAGTGACCATTACCAATAGAGTGAGACTCCACTCGAAAGAAACTAAAAATACTACAAACACAAGGGAGAAGAAGAGGTTTCATATGTACAAGAGGGAGCGAAAGCTCCAAGACTACTCATAGAGAGAGAACGAACTAGAGAGAGATGGACTCAAGAGTCTACATAAGAGAATATCTTCAAGAGGGAGAGAAGGCTCATGGAAGAGGCTTGAGGAGACTAGAGCTACAGCAATATGAGGCCTAATGGTGGAAGAGATGATGAACAAGGGAGAGGAGGGCTCCTTTAATAGAGATTTTGTCACCCTCCTTCACCCATTTAGAATTGTTGCCTGTAGATTCCTTTCCCCATCAATCACATAAACCCTTATGTCACCATCCATGTCCTTTTTGGCTACTCTTGCCATGTGTCCCATCAAAAGATGCTCAAGACTCTTAAAATATTGAGAAAGTCAAGAGTCTCCCCACATGGAGCCCATAAGGACCCTCTCTTTTCATTATGTCCACATCCTCCTCATTCCACATGGGAACTTTAGAAGGATTCCTTTTGACTCCACACTCCTCCACATGCCTTCCACACGCTTGGCATGTGGCCTCTCTTATATTATTAGAACACATGGACATGAGTACTCATTGGTGCATCTGGGTATCACCATGCCGTCATCCTCAAGCTGATAGGTTCCATTGGTGACATTCATATACGTCCTTATGGAGGCGTAACCAAAAGTAATCAATCTCTGCTTCTGTTGTGGAGCTAACCCTCAAGGAAACATGCCTTCTTTCACATATTGCTGAACTTCTTGCTGTTCTGGCCATCTAGTGTCTATCAAAGAAACTACCCCCCAGTCTTGTACTACAATGGCTTGAGTACCTAACTCATCTGCCCTTTGATTTTCTTTTCTATTTATATGAATAAACTTGCAAAAGTCAAATTGACTACATAGTGCGATAGCCTTTTGATTAAGCTCCTTCAAATGAGGACTTCTTGTCTTGTAATGCCCTTGCATTTGCTTTATAGCTGTGAATCTCCGCTTATTTCCAATTCTTTAGCTTGACTTTGAAGACAACCCTCCAAACCAAGAATCAAAGCATTATACTCAGCTGCATTGTTAGTTGTGATACCTGGAAGCTCTTGTCCTCTTGCGCACACCTCTTGACCTTCAGAATTCATCAAGACTATCCCCCCGGCTCCTTGTTGGCATGAAGGACTAAAAGCCCTATCAAAATACAAGACAAAAGCTATTGGTGGTGTCTCCCTTTTATCATTAATGTCCTCCTAATATTTCTTTTCTTCTCTTAGATCCTGCCGTCCTGTGAGCAAATCTACCATAATGGACCTAGTGGTATTTTCAGTGACAAAAGAGAAAGAGAACTCTTGAAGCTCTGACTAGACAAAAGATTAGGCTTGCGAACTAGATATGCTAATACACATTGAGAGGTAAGGAAGCAAAATGGTCAAGGTAATAAATAGAAGTGAAACTTTTTGACTGAAAACACCAAAGAGAGGGCTTGCTACTCCATTTCTTCATACCTTGTCTCCACCTCTGTAAGCTCTCGGCTGGCATGATAGATGGGTTGCATTCTACCTGCCTCTCCTTTTTGTAGCAATACACCAACTGAATGCAAAGATACACTTGAATTTACATAAAAGTCTTGAGACCAATCAGGGGGCATCAATATTGGGCCCTTACTCATGGGGTCCTTAAGATGCTGAAAAGACTCTTGTTGCTCCACACCCCATTGGAAAGAAACTCCTTTTCTTGTCAACAAGTTCATGGGATGCACTATCTCTGTGAAATCATCAGAAAAGCATTGATAATACTTACTCTTTCCTAGAATTTTATGAACACGAGTGACACTCTCAGGACTTGGCAATGCCATGATTGCTTAAACCTTGTCAAGACCCATTTGCAGGCCTTCTTCAGACACAATATGCCCCAACAAGACTACTTTTGTTTGAGCCAAATGACACTTGCTAGGATTTAGACACCCTTTTCCTTCATCAATCCTAGCTAAGGCCATCTTTCACTTCTCCATGTGATCTATGCGCCGAGACTAAATGCAAAAATCATCCAAAAACACCTTTATGAACTTTTCCAAGTAAGGCTCGAGCACTTGACTCATGAACTTTTGAAATGTAGCTGGTGCATTGGTCAACTCAAAAGGCATCACTCTATAAGGAAAAACTCCCCAAGGTGTGATGTTGCAGTTGGACCGGTTCTATCAAGGAGAGGGTGAGATGGTCTCTGCATTGGCAATCCGATATGAAACTTTATGGACAAAGTATGAAAGGGTAGCTTTGCGAGCTGTGGCATCTTCATCATCGGCCCCTTAGAGTCTTGTAGGGATGGAGCACTTAAAGATGAGCAAATTTGTTATGGCTTTGGAGCCTCGTCTTCACTCAAAAGTAATGAGTAAAGATCCAACAACATACGTGGAGGAACTTCGCATTGCAGCCAAGAAAGAAGCTTCTTTAAAGATCAAATCCTCTTTTGTGTCTTCAACAGCTTCAACTTCTAAGGTGGAGGTAATGGGCACTCCTCAGATACCAAAGTCGTCTGAGTTAGATCATAATATCTCCCAGTTGATGGCAGAGTTTACAGATTTGAAATTCCATTTGGTTAATGCACGACAACCTAGAGTGCCAAAGAGTGAAGATAGGCCTCGAGATAAGAGTGGGCTCAGTTGCTATGAATGTAATGAAAAAGGTCACTATCGCTTCGAGTGTGCTAGATTGAGAAAGAAAGAAGAAAAACAAGTATCCTTGTTAGAAGCTTCTTCAGGGGATGAGGAAAGAGAGGTAATGATGGCTAAACGGGGGTGTGGTAAAGCAAAAGAAGAAGAAGAAAGCAAGGAAGAAGTAGATGACGAACATCAGGAAGAGGAACACCGTACTAAGAAAAAGAAGGCATCTAGAAGGAGAATTAGCCTCAAAACACTATAATCTTCACCATGATGAAACATAAAAGGGAAACACCAAGATCCAAATAATATCCCAAATAAGATCCCACAGAGCCTTAGTATACCAAGACCAACTTATTATGATCAAAAGATGCTCAAGACTCTTAAAATATTGAGAAAGTCAAGAGTCTCCCCATATGGAGGCCATAGGGACCCTCTCTTTTCCATATGTCCACATCCTCCTTATTCCACATGGGAATTCTAGAAGGATTTCTCTTGACTCCACACTCCTCCACATGCCTTCCACAGGCTTGGCATATGGCCTCTCTTATATTATTGGAACACATGGACATGAGCCCATCTCTTTATATGACTCACTCTTCTTATTTTCTAAAAACCCCATAATATCCCATACACAAATAACTCTCACCCCATACAAAGATATTTATAATTCATACCTATGGTATTTACAATGATCCATTCCACTCATCCTCTCAATCCCATACAATATCTTAGAAAATAGAAATAAGTGAGAGCCGCTAGGCTATCACTTGATACTCAAACTCTTATCAAACATAGAAGAAAACATTACCAATGCCAAATAAAAAATATCAATTTTTGGCATCACAATGTGCAGAGAGAACATATAGATATGAGAGAGAAATCACGTCTAAGAGAGAGCTCGTGTGAGAGAGAGAGAGAGATATGAGCTGCAAACTGAGCAAAATTCAAACCATGGGGCGGGAGAATTCAGACCTTGCTGGCAGCTTTCCATGTGGTCAAAGCTATACATACTAGATTTTCTTTTCCAATTGCATGGCTTTCCTTGTACCAAGTAGCAACACGGTGGCTACCACTTTGCTAGTGATGTCCGGGACATAGCTATCAAGTCCACCTAATCATGCACACACCCTATGACAAAAAATAACTCCATTGGAGAAAACTAGATTTGTTCTTGCAAAGAACAAAGCACTTGACATAAATGAAATGAAAGGCTTGGATGCCATTGTTAAACATCTTCAAAGTATGACACAAAAATATCATGAGTAGTCAATAAAAAATATGGAGATAATAAAAAAAATTGAGGCACTTATCAAATCTTTACAAAAACTAGAAAATTTAATGATCATTGAATACTCTGAATATTTTTGCTAGAAGAAGCTATGTCACCAAGATCCACATTGGATACAAATACAGCAATAGATGAGGAAGAAGCTGAGCAATGCCTTTTACCTTAGAAATATTGTGGTAGGAAGGGGGATAAACCCTTACTGGAGTTTGTACCATCATAATGAGATTGAAGAGGGTATGTTTGTTGCACTTTGGGCATCTAATGCAGATTCAAAGGTTGATGAGCAAGGTGGCCCAATTTGGGTGGCAATGGTTGCTCATATAGCAAGGGATGAGAAGGGAATGCCTATAACATTCACAGCTTTATGGTATGAACCAAAGCCTTTGAAAAGTCTCCCCAAAAAATATACAATCAAACAATTGTATGAGGGTTTCTTGCAAAAGAAACGTGAA
This sequence comes from Dipteris shenzhenensis, assembly GCF_047967505.1. Taxonomy (NCBI): domain Eukaryota; kingdom Viridiplantae; phylum Streptophyta; class Polypodiopsida; order Gleicheniales; family Dipteridaceae; genus Dipteris; species Dipteris shenzhenensis. The sequence continues at coordinate 35,125,230 of NC_141626.1, forward strand.
TGGATTCCAAATAAAGAGGGCTTGACAAAGCTGGAATTGAGTAGCATTATTCATTGCTAGAAATCAAGGACTTGAAGTTACAAAAATAATCATGGCTATGATGTTGAAAAATGTATCATAATTCCTGAGACTAGCCTTGCACGTATTAAACATCATTTGGCCAGGCTTAACCCATTAGGTGAAAATGCAATACCAAAATCTGATGACTCTAAACAAGATTCAGAAGCATAGGATAATATATTGTATGCCTTGTTCCTGAAAAATGGTGTATCTTTACACCACCTTTAAATATATTATTCAATCAAATGGTGTACCTATACACCCCCTATATATTGAATTCGACAAACTCTTTTCCATGCAATCAAATGGTATATCTATACACCCCCTATATATTTCATTCAACCAACTCTTTCCATATATTTAATATTGAGTGGAGGTGCACAACATTTTAAGCTTTATTAGACCATATTTGTGTGGGGGTGATCCATTTTTTTACAAATTTACCCATGATGTATCGAGTAGAGGTCACCACTTACAACCTTGGGGAATTTTTAGGCTTGTTATGTGAAACTTACATATAACAAACCTAAAATTTTTTAGGTTTATTATGTGGAACTTCCACATCTAGTGTTCCCAAAATACCCAATTTATGAGTCTACTAAGTGATATTGAGCGGAGGTGACTAGTTCAGAAAAAAGTCCAAATGAAGCGAGAGCCCAAATTTTTTGAATAGTGTGTTTTCAGGGAAAGTACACTCAGAAGATAATCAGTTTCATCTAAATGGCTCCAAGCCACTCCCTACTCCTATTGAATGCAATATCAAGTTGTCACCACTTAACACTTCTCTACCTTCAGATCCTCTATAGTATAAATAGCTCTCATTGGTAGCTTGATCTATTTAACTATCACCAGCCCAGACATATCATATGCAATTAGTGTGCTCAGCCAGTTCATGCGGAATCCCAAGAAGACTCACCTCTTTGTAGCGAAGAGAGTACTTAGATACCTTCATGGTACATGGGATCATGGAATACATTATGCTAGGTCATCCGACTTACACTTCCTTTTAGTCTTGGCTCCACATCTCTGTCATGGCAAAGCAAGAAGCAACCAACAATGACATTGTCAACATGTGAAGCAATTTGGTTCAAAAGGTCTTTTTCAGAGCTTGAGATACTTTTTGAAGACCCTATTGTGCTCTATTCAGATAATATGAGCATCATTTAATTGGCAAAGAACCCAGTGTTTCATGCTAGAACAAAACACATTGAAGTGCATTATCACTTCGTCCGTGAGAAAGTTCTTAGTGAATAAATCGACTTAATACATTGTCTGACACAAGAACAGGTCGCAGATATCTTCACCAAGCCACTTTCTCTACCACCTCTAGCCCACTTTAACTCCCAATTGACCTCGCATGCCTCCCGAGTGTCGCACATAGGTCACGAGCGCATCGGGTGCCGCACGTTCCTCGTGCACTGTAGGCCTTGGGTATCACGGGCGCACAGAGTGCCGCGCTAGCGCCATGGATGATGCACCACTGCACATGTTATCGTGGCCTCAGGTGCCATGTTCCTTGGGTGCTACCACTGCTTCGTCAACATTGCCACCACTCGTCGTTGATCACCTTAATCTAGATTCAATACGAAGCCCAAAGGTCTTGGGCCAACTATAAACATATCTTGAAGCAGTGCAAAATTTATGTAGCACCCCATAAAAATTTTGATTACTTTCCCTCACCCCCTGAGTAACAACCACAATGTCATCACCTCTCAATTGGGGACAAAATTGGTCTCCCAAAGGCAGCACAACCCCCTGTTGATTAGGCTCTAGCACACTCTTTTTTATTAATTGTATCAACAAAACTATGCAAATCACAAATAAGAGAGGTGCTAAGGAACAACCTTGCCTCACCGATTTACGAAGAGAGAGCTGACCAACTACCACACCGTTGAGACAAAGAATAGCTGATATTCTCAATTAATTGGCCCATACTATAAACAACCCAATTTGCCATATCTACAAATCATGCTTGATAATACTCCAAAAGGTGATACACTTTTGTCATTGTCCAACTCCTCAAGGGCTTACCATAGTTCTCTCTATCAAAGCAGATTCTAATCATACTCTTGATTGGCTCTAAAGTTGGGATGGATGTCATGCATCACCTCATTTAAGCAGAGTAACCAATCTTGAGAGACCTCCCATGGATCTCCCACTATGTTAGACAATTCCTTTTTAAAAACTTCAACAACGTGCCAAGAATCCTAAATCAGTGGCTTGAGTGCGTGAGAGATAGCTTTGATATTTGTGTGTGTGGGCTTCGATCTTTGCTCTTTGCTTGTACCTTGTAGCACGCTCTAGCACTCTTGTCAAGGAGAGGGCATTGATGGATCTTTAAAGTGACAGAGCTCTGATGTTCCCAAGGGTGTTCGAGTCTAATCGAGGTGGAGTATTGTTCAAGTTTAATCGAGGTGGAGTACTAATCCAGGGGGGGTATTGCTTGAGTTTAATCGAGGTGGAGTTCTACCGAGACATGTAGTTGGATCAAATTGTGGGTTGGCAAAAGTATGTCGAAGAAAGGCTCGACTTCTCTCCATTATCCAAGGAGGTGGCCTAGGTTTTGGTGTATGCAGATGTTGCTTGTAGGGAAGTTGAGCCGTCTAGAAGGGATCTTAAAGAGGATGGTGTTAGACACAATACTCTGTGAGAGTTTCCGCTTAGTGTAATTAGGAACAATATTCTCAGTATCGAGTCGACTTTCTGAGCATGTTGAGTGTGGCTATTCCCATCCTATATCACTTAATGATGACAAAAAGATTCCCATCTTAAACCCATGCTAGCCCTATCCATGTGCTAAGGCCCTTAAACCAGGCCTTTAAAGTAGCTTGCTTCAACATCTTAAGGCAACAGCTCTTTACATATGAAAATCGAACCTACACAATCCTATAGTGGATTTTATTCCTTCAGCATCTTCTTTTTCATGTTTGCACTGAACAATTTCGCACGCATGACCAGCTCCTCTCCAGCTTTGGCAACAGAGCCAACATCATATGGTGGCTGTGGATCATATTCTATTAGCAGTTGCACAATTTTGGCAATCTCCTCGTCTTTTAGTAGAGCTGCAAGTTGTATGGCCATGTCTATGCCTGTGGACACTCCAGCGGCTGTAATAATCTTTCCCTGCAGCATCATTTCGGATTTCGAAGTGATAATTTACCCAATTTGAGAAACAAGTTTCAAGAAAAGGTCTATCTATTATGGGTACACGGACAAAGTCATTCTTACCTGCCGAACGACCCTTTCTGCGACAGGTTTGGCTCCCAATCTTTCGAGCTCATCATACGCATTCCAGTGTGTGGTAGCTTCCAAGCCGTCAAGGAGTCCAGCAGCAGCAAGCAGAAGGGAACCCGTACATACCGAAGTAGTGAAGATGCTGGTTTCATGTGCCTGTCAGCACACAGAAGGGTTCAGCATACTGTAAACTACCCAGCAGTTTCAGAAGAGTTAAGCATCCTCCAAGAAAGAACACTGTGAAGAAAGCATGCTCAGAGAAAGCACCCGAAGCCGTGGGAAGGTATTTGCACAAACATAAAACAAACCTTCTTCAACAAAAGCTTAATTCATTGATCTTATATGAAATAATACCTTTCGGATCCAATCCAGGATGGGCTTATCGTGAACCAGCGATCGGGTGCCAGGTCCTCCTGGGACAACTATGATGTCGGGATGGGGAAACTGATCGAAGGAGGAGGTGGCCTGGAGACTAAGCATGCCACTACCAGCGGTAAAGAGACCGGAGTGGTGGCTGATGAAGTGGACTTCAGCACAGGGAAGGAGATGGAGGACCTCGTAGGGGCCAACGGCATCGAGGGCGGTGAAACCGGGGAAGATGGGGATAGCAATCTGAAGTGGGCGATTCTGAGGGCTGCCCATTGAACTAGATAGATGAGGTACTGAAGGCTTAACCGATTTCGTCTGTTACATAGAAAGAGGGTGGAGAGGCCGTGCTAGCTACGGCACTAAAATGCCCACGTGAGACTTTGTCAGTGGTAGTTCCACTTCTCACTAATCAAACTGTTTAAACCTTGAAATGATACAACAACTTGAATGATACATAGACTTCAAGTGATATTTCTAGTTCTCACTAATCAAGCTGTTTAAACCTAGAAAGGATACAACAACTTGGAAGTGGAGCACCTAACTAGAAGGTACCAGCTTTCCAGAGCAGAAGGGCGGTTCATGCAAGGATTGATCAATAACTTGAAACCGGACTGGCCAACGAGCTATGTTTTCAAGCAGACTCAGGATTTCAAGGGCTTCCTATGGCAGACACGAAAATAATTTCCTAAACTAACCCTACAAGACTTCAATGACAGACGAGGTAGCGACGTTGCTCTGATAGCAAAGGCTCACTGGAAGTTTCATGCACCGATGGTGGACAGAGAATCCACCTGGAAAATGAGGGTCGGGAGAAGTTGGAAATCGACTCCATCCTTCAAATTAAACTTCTTGATCTGGAGGGTTCTAATGGACAAGCTCCCTACTAGAGCAAGACTTGACAAATGGAACCCAAGAATACAACTACTTTGCTCGTTCTGTAATAAATTCAGGGAGACACACATGCATCTACTGTGGGAGTGCCCTATCTCTTAGGAACCGTGGAAGGCAACCGAGACTAGATTAGCAAAAATGAATGTACAGGTCAAGATCAGGTGGAAAATTGCCTTACTAGGTGACAAGAAAAACACAACGATCTAATCTACCGGATGATCCAAGTGATTAAAGCCCTAGTGTTGACATGCATATGGAAGCATAGAAATGATAGAGTCTTTCATAGACTACCAAAATCTAGAATCCCAATAGATAAATGCTTTGAGGAGATTCGGGCGCCCACTACCCTTTTCGGGTTAAATGACGAAGCTTGTAATGCCTTGACAAGGCTTTGGGTTTGAAGTTTGCTACCTCTCCACAGGAAGGTGACTTGTAAATTTCCTTTATCTTTTCTTTGATATACGAAACTTTACCGTGGAAAAAAAAAACTTGAATGATATATCTATCATTCATTGAAAAGGAAGAAGGAGATTAAGAGTGTGCAAACAAGAGTTAATGAGAATGGCCCAAAAGTCGTAAAAGGGGACCCCAAATCATCAATACTCTTTGCTGGGAGTAGCCAATGGGAATTTAGAACATCTAAAATAACAATGAATCCAGCCAACAAGTGCACCAACCACAAATGAACAAGTAACAAGGCATAAATAATAACAATAATTTTGTTTTTCCCATCTTAAAACCACAACCTTCACTAAGGCACCCATGGCAGGCCAAAAACATCATTTAGAGCTTAATTTTCTCTCAAGAGGTGTCATGTGATGGGAGTCTCCATACGAGATAGAGAAAACATTGTTTAGAGCTTGAATTCATAAATTGTCCCTTATTTCAAAAGGTATCATGTGCCCATCGTACGGCTTGCTTTTGTTGGTCTCTATCAACCCACACATAGATACAAGTAGCAGTCCTTTGACTTTTCCTTAGCTAAGAGATACAAGTAGCATTGCTTTGACTTTTTCTTGGCTAATAGTCTTTGACTTCTTAAGTTGAGATGCCTTGATTAAATTTTTTGATAATGATTTTGCTAGCTTTTGATTTTTTTAAGGATGACAGGCTTGATTTATTTAGATGATAAACAAAGTCTTTAATATTTTTTTAGATCATAGTATTGATAATATGAATGTTTTTGTCATAAGTGTCTTTTCTTTTGGGTTAAAAATTTCATGTGTCGATTGTAAGGTTTGCCTATGCTGACCTATATCAACAACTCATACATAAAAGTGCATCTATCTATTTATCTATCTATTACACACACTTTTTTTGGGGGCAACACTTTACCTTAGTGTGTGGTAGAACTTCAAAAGAGGTGAAAACCTAGCATGAAGTACAAAGGTCAAACATGATAAATATGAGCTCATGACAAAGGAGCATTATGAAAAAATGGAGCTCATTTTGGGGCCTTTTAGGTTAGACAAAAAATAGATGGATCCTCCAATGAGAGAGAGGCCAACGCTACATTGGAAATGCTTTCTTTATTCAAAAAAATAGACTTTATCTCTCTAGAGATGCTCAACACACTGACATTTTAAAGTTTTCACTCTTTTTTTAAGTTTGTCATAAATGCTACACCAAATCCCGAAACAGATAAACTGACATTTTGAAGTTCCCACTTGAGCGTGTTTTAGTGTGTCATAAATGTCTACCCTGAGAGGTCAAAATGACCAAAATAGGTGCCTGACAGGAGTGTGATTAAGAAAGAGATTTGAGCACTTGGCCTGGGGAAAGCAATTTGGGCACTTGGCTCCAGGCCAAGTGCCCAAATCGCTTTTTTAAGCACAGTCATGTCAGGCACCTGCTTTGGTCAATCTGACCCCTCCGAGAGGCCAAATTTAGTGATTCAAAAGTTATGTTGGGGATTTAACTTGCTCCAAACACAATGATGATGCCAAAACCACCAAATTCTGCACCAAAATAGTAGAAACCGATTCGGATCCAATGATATGTCCAAGGGCTACAGAAGGTGAAGATTGCTCAAAAGTGGGATACTCGAGAATTGAATTTGCAGGGAAATGATAAGATGGTGCACTACAACATCAGAAGCCATAAAATGGAAGTTGTAAGGGAGCAGTCTTCAACATTAAAGAGTTGGAGCTCTGACTTAATTAATGAAGAAGAAGAGACAAGGCATAGCTCCAAGGAGTCCAGCTCAGATGGTTAGGTAGAAGGAGTGGCCTTTGGTCTTTGTCTTGGTGCTGATCGGGATCAGTCAGGAAGGAATAAGGTGGTGGTACAAGAAGATCCTATAGAGACACTTCATGTGGAGGATGTGGAGCACACTAAACAACACTGTGACATGAAGTTGGGGGTAATAAACTTCACGCACCTCTTCACTTCCTACTACTTTTGCACTGAGTGACAAAGATATTTATCATTGAGAAAAGGACATTAAAAAGAAGATTTAATGCCAAGATACCACACCATACTTTCCTCCCTCAAATGAGAATGAGCATGGTAAAATCCCACGTAATGTTGTACTCAAGCATAGGGAGAAGGAAAGGATTAGAAGAGGCCATAAGTGATGTTGGCATAGTTGAAAAGAGGTTGAAAACACTAGGCCTCAGAGGGTCCACCTTACATAAGCTAGCTACTCAGCAAGCCGGTTTGTGCCAAAGAGAAGAGCAATACGTTGTTGAAAGAAGATCTTGTGGTTCAACATGACATGAACTGATATATATCGAGGATATTGAAGGGGCTGATTGGGTCGGATGGGCAGGTTCCGAGGAAACATTGTACCGCCTTCATACATACCTTTACATTTAATTCCATTCAAGTCAATAGAGTGAAGCTCCACTCCAATGCATATCGGATTGCCAATGCAGAGACCATCTCACCCTCTCCTTGATAGAACCAATCCAATTGCAACATCAAAGCATTTGATGACTCCACTTTCCCAAATCTCTGCTTGATTGCAGCCACCACTTGGTCCCAGTCCTCCTTGGTAGAGTCCGGCAAGGCCTCATGCCAACTCAAGGCTACACCTTCAAGAAAATCAGGCAAAATCTCTGCCCGATCCTTCATGTACCATCCAGAAAGCCGGCATCCTAGAAAAAAATCCTGAAGATAAGACTCCGAGTCTTCCCCTTGGGTCCCTCAAAACACTGGAATCTTCACCATGATGAAACACAAAAAGGAAACACCAAGATCCAAATAATATCCCAAACAAGATCGCAGAGAGCCTTAGTATACCAAGACCAACTTATTATGCATAAGCACTTGTTGAAAACCCTCCACAATGTGATCCTCAACAAAATCTTTAAAAATAAGTGACCAACCAGATGATCCCTAGCAAGCCAGATGCACGTGCCTATCATTGATTTTGGAAAGGCCTTGGCTACAAAAGGTGAAGAATGTTCAAAAGTGGGATACTTGAGAATTGATTTTGCAGAGAAATGATAAGACGGTGCGATACAACATCAGAAGCCATAGAAAGGAAGTTGTAAGGGAGGAGTCTTCAACATCAAAGAGTTGGAGCTCTGACTTAACTGATGAAGAAGAAGAGATGTTGGGGTAAAGGGCAGTGTGCCCACCCACTTGTACAGTGCCCATGTATACTCATATATATATGATAGAGGAATAAGCTGGAGTAGCTTTTGCTCCACCACTTTTGGTGTCTCCTATCCCTTTGTGTGTGCTCTCCTCTCTCACAACTGGTATCAGAGCCCATGGCATTCGATCTACGAGGAGCTCGGTGAGAGGAGAACGGGCACTGCTTCGAGAGATCTATCGGGAGCTTTGGAGAGCTTGATTCTCTCATTCACGGAGAGATTTTGGGTAGACATCATCCAAATCTGTTTGCTCTACAATGCAGCTGCAAGAATCACTTTGGGTTATCTTCCAGCGCTCCAGTGCTCTAGCAACCTAGCGTTGGAAGGAGACCGCTGTCCGTTGGTCTTGACGTTGTCTCATGGGAGCCTATCGTTGGCTGTTGATGCATCCTTTGCAGCAAGTGGCTGGCCGTTGTGTGCTTGTTGGAGGCATTGCTTCGTAGATACTTGCTGGAGATCGTTGACATTGGTGTTTCGCAACTCACGAGTGGATATCGTTGGAAGTTGTCGTATGAGTCTTAGAGGCAGCTTGTGTCTTGGAGGTCGGTCGTAAAAGCACCGTTTAGGCTTGCTGTTGCTACTAAGGCTGGAGCTTTGAGCGATGCACTCTTGAGGCTGAGCCTTCATTGGAGAGCGTTGTTTGGAGAGGGCTGTAGGGAAGCTTTGTCGATGCAGCTGCTGCAGATGGCTCGTGAGCCACTGCGAGCTCCTAGATGGAGTAGATAGGAGTCTCTTTCTCTCCATACCCTTCTCCTTCCCGTGAGCAAAGGAGCAGCCCAGTGATAGCAACAACATCCACTTTGGAGAAAAAGAGTGAGTTCTTTGTTTTTAGTCTGGAAATCTGACAGTATTTCAGACAGTAAAAGTGAGCAGAATGCCATTTTCGACAGCAAGTATTTGCAAATCCATAAGGATTTAGGCTCGGTGCCCAACAGAGGAGTCGGAGAACTTTGGAAGGGCTACATTTTCTCTGTTGACAGCTCGGTCATCCGAGTTTACAGTACGGAGTTATTTACTGTCCAAAATAGGGATAGTTCATGATCAGTGTGCAGACAGCCATTTTGCAGACTGTATATTGGCAAATGCATACATGTTGATACACTTTGGCAAGTTGATGCATTTTGGCAAAATGATGCAGTAAATGTCACTTGGTATATGCCATTGGTGATGCATTTTGGATGCATAAGTGAGTGGCAAATGCATACAATTTGATGTTCACTTGAATGCCAATATAATGAGGCCATATACATGCAGTAAATGCATTTTGGGGACTCTTGAAAGGCATTTTTTATTCTCTGGTATGCAATTTCCAGAAAGCGGTTTACGCATTGGATGCCACAGTATATGCAAGTATTTTGCTTAGAAATTGGATGTTCAATATCTGGTTATGCTTTGAAGCCCACGAGAAAATGATTGATATTCTTGACTGACAGGTCATTGAATAGTTGCTGCTGTTTTTTTTTTTAAATGATAGAACAGTCATTTTCAGGACTGAATATCTCTTTCCTGGTGCGGAATTACACTTTGTGCCGAACTAGAAAGTTGTAGTTCACAGAACATACTACAACTTTGCTTTTGGAAGCAAGTTGATCCGGTATAAGCTGCAGGAGTTACAGCCTCTGTAAAACCACAAAAAGTTGCAGTCTACTGTCTATTTGTGACTAATGTGCAGGAAGCTGTTTTTCAGGTGAGAATATCTGAGAATCCACAAGGATTTGGCTCTTGAGGTCAACTGACAAGTTGTAGATCTTTCTACCAGCTACAAATTTGCTGTTTACAGCTTTGGCATCTGGTCTTTCAGTGAAAGATATCACTGTTCAAAAACAGGGACAGCGTGTTATTTTGCCCAAAGGGGCTGTGAGGTATTGTTGTAGGGATTTCTCTTGCACAACAGTGAATTGGGAACTCACAGTAAATTACAGAAAGTGATTGGGATCTCACTTCAGTCCAAGGGCATTATTGGCATTTTGGCAAATCACTTTGGCACATTTGGCAACTGGTGAATGCTTGATTTTGTTGCCAAAGGATTGCACACTTGAGGTGATGCATTGGTGTTGCAGTAAATGCCATTTCGATGCATTATGGATTTGCATTGGTGGATGCCGCACTGATGTTTATGGATAGTTGAGCTGGGCTCCTATTGCCATTGGTTGAGCAGGCATTGCTCATTTGGTTCAGTGCATTTCTTACTTGGATTGCCAGGCATTAGCAAGTTACTGGGCTGCATATATTCTTGTTTATGCCTCTTTATGGCTGAGTGCTTTTGAGCATTGGATCAGCCAATTTATTTGGAGACCTGATTGGTCTGGACAACACTATATTTTTTGGTCATTTGGGTTGCCTATTGCACTATACTGCTCTTTGGTTGTGAGCTATTGTGCCACAGATATGGCATCTACAACTGGTAGTGCCCTCTTTGATATTGAGAGGTTGGATGGATCAAACTTTCAGTATTGGAAAGAGCAGATTTATGATGTGTTAGTGCAGAAGAGGCAACATAAGCCCATTCAATGCAAAGGTGTCAAGCCTAATAGCATTAAACAGAGTGATTGGGATGACATGGATGAGCAAGCATGCTCTATCATTCAGGCATCACTCTCAAAGTCAGTCTACTTGCAGGTACAGGATTGTGTACAGGGTGTAGATTTCCATGCATATGAGTTTTATACTCGTATATGCCGGATGTATGACCATGATAGTGTTATGTTACAGCATGATGGGCTGAAATGTCCTGATGGGCTGAAATACAGCCTTGATATGCACTCCAAATGTCGATCAATTGGTAGAAACAGGTCATGTTCAAGGGGGAATTCCAAGAGCAAGTCTAGCTCTCGGACTTGTGTTAGATGTTTCTATTGTGGAAAGTATGGCCACATGAAAAAGTATTGCTGGAAATGGCTGAGAAAATACAAGAAGAAGAGCAAGGTTAAGAATGACAGGAAGAAGGAGAAGAAGCATGCTGAGCTTCAAGGTGTGGATGCCAAGGTTTCCACTGACAGTAGCAGTGATGAAGGCATTCTTTTGTCTATGTCTGACACCTCCTTCTTGGCCACTGATGTACCCATTCTCGGTGATTGGATGTTAGATCCATGTGCTTCATGTCATATGACCCCTCATAGGTCATGGTTCAGTGCATATCAGGAATGCATTGTGGAGAGTGGTTTGATGGGCATTGATCATTCTATGGATGTCTATGGTTATGGGGATATTCACCTTGTTATGCCTAGTGGATCTATTCTTGTTCTACAGAGGGTTAGACATATACCAGGACTTGCTACAAGCAAGATCAGTACTGGACAGTTGGTTAAGGCAGGTTATCATGTCTCTTTGGGTGATCATGCATGGAAGATTGCTAGAGGCAATCTGGTTATGGCTAGGGGATCACGGGTTGGATTCTCTTATGCATTGCATGTATTAGGTGTCCAGGATAAGATGCTTATGATTAGTAAGCAGCCATCAGCTAGTTTATGGTATGCCAGACTTGGACATATGTCTAGTGCAGGTATGGAAGCCCTTACAACATTGAGATACATTCCTGTCATGGATGTCTCTCAAATTTTATGTCATGATTGTGATGATGGTCAGCAGTCAGGATCCTCCTTTGTGAGGAAGACAATCAGTGAGAGGTATGTTGAGCCATTACAGTTGGTTCATAGTGCAGTTTGTGGGCCTATGCCTACCGTTTCACTGGGTGGCGCCTCTTACTTTGTGACATTTATTGATGCTGCTACAAAGTACATATGGGTATATCCGATTCGGCAGAAGCATGATGTATATGATACATTTCAGCGCTTCTTGGGTAATGCTGAAAATCAGTCAGGAAAGAAGCTATTGAGCTTGATGGCTGATGGTGATGCAGAGTTTACCTCTTCTAGATTTCAGCATCTATGTGATACACTTGGTATCAGGAGGGTGTTGACCACTCCTCATCTTTCTGCTCACGATGCCTTAGCAGAAGGCATAAATCGGATTCTATTGGACAGGATTGGTAACATGCTACGATATGCAGGTCTTACCGAATGCTATTGGGCTGAGGCATGTAAGACAGCTGCATACTTGCTTAATAGGTCACCCAGGAGATCTCTAAATGGTAGAGTGCCATTTGACTTCTTGACAGGAAGGGCACCATGTTATGAGCATTTACGTGTGTTTGGCTGCGAGGCTTATGCTCATGGTTCCCGATCGAGGAGGTGTATCTTTCTTGGATACAGTGAGTCCAGTAGGGACTACAGGTTATGGGATTCTTCAACTAGAGAGTTGATACGCAGCCATAATGTCTATTTTAGAGAGGATGCTATGTTTGGACAGCCTAGGACTATGGATAGCAGGAGAGTGGTGTTCCAGGAGGGTGTAAGTGCACTGATACCTCCGAATTCTATGCAGGGACAGCCCATATCCCTTGGAGTGGGAGGTTTTTCCCACGGTGAGCAGGTTATAAAGTTGGGACAGCCACGATTACTTCCTGATTTTGGTCAAAGATGATCAGATGTCTCAAGTATTCCACAGGTTTATACTCCTATGGAGATTGTTGATGCATCTTCTATGGACAGTTTACTCCCAGGATGCGGAGTGCCTCTTGCAGATGAGGATGAGGCTATGCATGGTGAGGAGGATACCTTGGCTAATGATGCCCGGCATGATCCATTGGCTGGTTATGCCAGGACAGATGTGGTTTCTACAGTTATTGACTCGGGTCATATTGCGCATGGGCAGGAATCATTGATATGTTTACTTCGTAAGTGCCTCCATGGCCAGAAGCAATCCCCTCAAGCTTGGCTTCATAGGTTTGATACCGTTATGAGAGCTCAGGATGTGATGCGCAGTGAGATAGGTTATGGTCTCAGTATTCAGGAGGTCGCTATCCTTCTGAGGTTACTTGCCATCATATGGTTCCTTATGGACAGGGATGCTTTGCAGTGGGAGCTGCATGGTCTTGATGATGTTTCTCAGATACTTGGTTGTTTCAGTATGGAGAGGGGGAAGTTACTGAGTACTCCATTGCCTGTATTGGCTCCATACTTGAAACACAGTAGGTTTGACAATCACAGATCAGTTGAGCAGCAAGTTATGGTTGATATGGCAACCATAGTACTTCATGCATCCATGACTGTGTTGAGACTTGGTTCTCACATGTTTGCCATTGGGGCTACTCCATTGCCTGTATTGGCTCCATACTTGAAACACAGTAGGTTTGACGATCACAGATCAGTTGAGCAGCAAGTTATGGTTGATATGGCAGCCATAGTACTTCATGCATCCATGACTGTGTTGAGACTTGGTTCTCACATGTTTGCCATTGGGGCTACACTTCCAGTTCTTGCTTCCGTTGTAGTGGGAGTTGGTAGCATGATTATGGTAGATTTTGGCAGTAGGGAAGCGGTTGTGGACATCAGGTCCTTATGCTTCCAGGAGCAGCATGCAGGTGATGCAGGTTGGGTAGACCAGCAAAGGTCTATTGTAGGGCATGTGCTTATGGTCACAGGTGGTACAGAGACATTTTCTTTACACAGTGACAGTTCAGGTGCTATGGACTTAGCACAGGAGCACGTGGTGGTGAGAGTTCACTCTCCCAGTGAGATCTGGCATGAGATCTTGGTTGACAGGCATCTACAGCTTGTCATTTTCTATCCTGCAAACCTGATGTCTGCTAGCAGCTTATCCTCTATGCACTTTGCACATTGTAAAGTGCCAATGGGCATAGGATGACGGTCTGGTCATCTTGTTTTTTCAGCCTATGGCTGATTGTATTGTATGTGTTCTATACTCCCTTAAAGGCACACTGCCTTTAAGTGGGAGGTTGTTGGGGTAAAGGGCAGTGTGCCCACCCACTTGTACAGTGCCCATGTATACTCATATATATATGATAGAGGAATAAGCTGGAGTAGCTTTTGCTCCACCACTTTTGGTGTCTCCTATCCCTTTGTGTGTGCTCTCCTCTCTCACAAGAGACAGGGTGTAGCTCCGAGGAGTCTAGCTCAGTGGGTGAGGTAGAAGGAGTGGCCTTTGGTCTTTGCCTTGGTGCTGATAGGGACAATTTAGGAAGGAATAAGGTGGTGGTGCAAGAAGATCCTATAGAGACACTTCATCTGGAGGATGTGGAGCACACTAAACGACGCTGTGACATGAAGTTGGGGGTACTAAACTTCATGCACCTCTTCACTTCCTACTACTTTTGAACTGAGTAACAAAGATATTTATCAATGAGCAAGGGACATTAAAAAGAAGCTTTTATGCCAAAATACCATACCATAATTTCCTCCCTCAAATGAGAATGAAGATGGTAACATCCCAAGTGATGTTGTACTCAAGCATAGGGAGAAGGAAAGGATCAGCAGAGGCCATAATCTCAGCAAGCCAGTTTGCACCAAAGAGAAGAGCAATACGTTGTTGAAGCTCTTGTGCCTCAACATGATATGAACTGATATATATCAGGGAGTTTGAAGGGGCTGATTGGGTCAGTGGGCAAGTTCCGAGGAAACATTGCACCTCCTTCATAGATACCTTTACGATAGGCTCAAAACACTCTACAAACTATTATTAGACACATAGGCCTATAACTTTTAGTAGAGACATGATATCAAAAATTCAAACACATATAAAGATGCGCCTTGATATGGGCTTCATGCTGATATATGTTTCATAATAAACAAAGAAGCGACCAGAAAGTTATGGGCCGTTTACTAAATGGGGGTAAAAACTATCATGAAAACAGACTATAAGACACAAAGACTCATGAATTTTTGTAATAGTATCTGATTCAAAATATAATCACATGGAGACATGCGGCTTGAAGAGAGCGTCGTGCTGATATAAGTTTCATCAAAATCGGACTATTGACCAAAAAGTTATGTGCAAAACACTAACAGGGGGTCAAACTGTCATAAAAATTGCCCTTCACCCATGCTAATTTTGCCTGAGCAAGATGCTCCCTCAAGACTCCACCTTCATCAACAATCCACCCCTCATAGATTTTTCCTAGAAGAGGGTAAGTAACTCCCTTGGTGGCTCAAGAAATGGATGGACCATGTGTGTGCAATGAGCGGCCGAATAGAAAGAACTTTTAAGGCTTTGAAAGAAAGAAAAGGAAAGAGAGACTCAAGAGAGGGAATACGAAGTGATCTTCATTGTCAATAAAGTGAGACTCCACTCCAATGCAACTCAAAATACTACAAACACAAGGGAGAAGAAGAGGTTTCATACGTACAAGAGGGAGCAAGAGCTCCAAGACTATTCATAGAGAGAGAATGAACTAGAGAGAGATGGACTCAAGAGTCTACATCCGAGAATATCTACAAGAGGGAGAGAAGGCTCATGGAAGAGGCTTGAGGAGACTAGAGCTACAACAACATGAGGCCTAATGGTGGAAGAGATGATGAACAAGGGAGAGGAGGGCTCCTTTTAAAGAAATTTTGTTACCCTCCTTTACCCATTTACAATTGTTGCCTGTAGATTCCTTTCCCCATCAATCACATAAGCCCATATGTCACCATCCATGTCCTTTTTGGCTACTCTTGCCATGTGTCCCATCAAAAGATGCTCAAGACTCTTAAAATATTGAGAAAGTCAAGAGTCTCCCCACATGGAGCCCATAGGGATCCTCTCTTTTCCATATGTCCACATCCTCCTTATTCCACATAGGAATTCTAGAAGGATTCCTCTTGACTCCACATTCCTCCACATTCCTTCCACACGCTTGGCATGTGATCTTTCTTATATTATTGGAACACATGGACATGAGCCCACCTCTTTATATGACTCACTCTTCCTATTTTTTAAAAACTCCATACACAAATAACTCTCACCCCATACCAAGGTATATATCATTCATACACATGGTATTTACAATGACATTCCACTCATCCTCTCTATCCCATATAATATCTTAGAAAATAGAAATAAGTGAGAGCCGCTAGGCTATCACTTGATACTCAAACTCTTATCAAACATAGAGAAAAAAAGTACTAATATCAAAATTTGGCATCACAACGCCAATGCAACGCCAATGCAATGAAGAGCTTCTTGGTGATTCTCTATTAGGTAGTGAGAAGCTCCAATACTTGGATATGTTAGATGATCTCTCATATCTCTTTGCAATAAGCTATTTATAGGTTTGATCAATCTCTCTTTTGGAGCACAAGATTGAGTTGAAGCCAAAAAGCAAGCCTGTTGTGCAACGCTTAAGGCGATTGGGGGTGATCTAAGCTGAGGCACTAAAGAAAGAGGTAACACAACTAATCCTAGCAAGTGTCATTTGGCTCAAACAAAAGTAGTCTTGTTGTGGCATATTGTGTCTAAAGAAGGCCTGCAAATGGATCCTGACAAGGTTCAAGCAATCATGGCATTGCCATGTCCTGAGAGTGTCACTGGTGTTCACAAATTTCTAGGCAAGAGCAAGTATTATCAATGCTTTTGTGATGATTTCACAGAGATAGTGCATCCCATGAACTTGTTGACAAGAAAAGGAGTTTCTTTCCAATGGGGTGTGGAGCAACATGAGTCTTTTCAACAACTTGAGGAGGCCATGAGTAAGGGCCCAATATTGAAGCCTCCTAATTGGTATCTTTGCGTTCAATTGATGCTTTATTGCCACAAAAAGGAGAGGCGGGTGATCTATTATGCTAGCCAACAACCTACAGAGGTGGAAACAAGGTATGAACAAATGAAGTAGCAAGCTCTCCGTTTGGTGTTTTCAGTCAGAAAGTTTCGCTCCTATTTATTACCTCGACCACTTTTCTTTGTTACCTCTCAGTCTGTATAAGCATATCTAGTTCGCAAGCCTAATCCTGGGGGAAGATTTGAAAAATGGTTGTCAGAGCTTCAAGAGTTCTCTTTCTCTTTTGTCATTGAAAATACCACTAGGTGCACTATGGCAGAGTTGATCACAGGACGGGAGGATCTAGGAGACGAAAAGAAATGTAAGGAGAACATTAAAGATGAAAGGGATACACCACCAACAGCTTTTGTCTTGTATTTTGATCCTTCACGCCAACAAGCAGTCGAGGGGATGGTCTTAATGAATTCTGATGGTCAATAAGTATGGGCTAGAGGACAAGAGCTTCTAGGTATCACAACTAACAATGCAGCTGAGTATAATGCTTTGATTCTTGGTTTGGAGCGTTGTCTTCAAAGTCAAGTTAAAGAATTGGAAATAAGAGGAGATTCTCAGCTTATTATAAAGCAAATGCAAGGGCATTACAAGATAAGAAGTCCTCATTTGAAGAAGCTTAATCAAAAGGCTATCGCACTATGTAGTCAATTTTATTTTTGCAAGTCTGTTCATATAAACAGAAAAGAAAATCAAAGGGTAGATGAGTTAGGTACTCAAGCCATTGTAGTACAAGACTGGGGGGTGGTTTCTTTGGTAGACACTAGATGGCCAGAACAGCAAGAAGTTCAGCAATATTTGAAAGAAGGCATGTTTCCTCGAGGGTTAACTCCACAATAGAAGCAAAGATTGGTTACTTTTGGTTATGCCTCCATAAGTACATATATGAATGTCACCAATGGAACCTATCAGCTTGAGGATGACAACATGGTGATACCCAGACGCACCAATGAGTATCACCTTAAATTCTTCTAAGCTCGACCATTATGAGGGCCAACAAACCCTCTCTGTCACTAGAGAGGATTTGCTGGGGGGGAAAGATGTGACGCCAAAAATTGATATTTTTTATTTGGCATTGGTGTTGTTTTCTTCTATGTTTGATAAGAGTTTGAGTATCAAGTGGTAGCCTAGCAGTTCTCACTTATTTCTATTTTCTGAGATATTATATGGGATTGAGAGGATGAGTGGATTAGATCATTGTAAATACCATAGGTATGATTTATAAATACCTTGGTATGGGGTGAGAGTTATTTGTGTATGGGATATTATGGGGTTTTTAGAAAATAGGAAGAGTGAGTCATATAAAGAGGTGGCCTCATGTACATGTGTTCCAATAATATAAGAGAGGCCACATGCCAAGCATGTGGAAGGCATGTGGAGGAGTGTGGAGTCAAAAGAAATCCTTCTAAAGTCCCCATGTGGAATGAGGAGGATGTGGACATATGGAAAAGAGAGGGTCCTTATGGGCTCCATGTGGGGAGACTCTTGAATTTCTCAATATTTTAAGAGTCTTGAGCATCTTTTGATGGGACACATGGCAAGAGTAGTCAAAAAGGACATGGATAGTGACATACAGGCTTAGTGATTGATGGGGAAAAGAATCTACAGGCAGCAATTGTAAATGGGTGAAGGAGGGTGACAAAATCTCTATAAAAGGAGCCCTCCTCTCCCTTGTTCATCATCTCTTCCACCATTAGGCCTCATGTTGCTATGCTCTAGTTGAGGGGATGGTTTGGATGAATTCTAATGGTCAAGAAGTATGGGCTAGAGGACAAGAGCTTCCAGGTATCACAACTAACAATGCAGCTGAGTATAATGGTTTGGAGGGTTGTTTTCAAAGTCAAGTTAAAGAATTGGAAGGAAGAGGAGATTCTCAGCTTATTATAAAGCAAATGCAAGGGCATTACAAGACAAGAAGTCCTCATTTGAAGGAGCTTAATCAAAAGGCTATGGCATTATGTAGTCAGTTTGATTTTTGCAAGTTTGTTCATATAAACAAAAAAGAAAATCAAAGGGCAGATGAGTTGGCTACTCAAGCCATTGTACTACAAGACCGGGGGGTGGTTAATGTGGTAGACACTGGATGGCCAATCTGCAAGATGTTCAGCAATATGTGAAAGAAGGCATGTTTCCTGGAAGGTTAACTCCACAATAGAAGCAGAGATTGGTAAGGAAGGCTTGTCCCTATACTATTGTTCATGACATTCTTTATAAATTGGAAAAAGATAAGGTGCTCCGTCGGGTGGTCCATCCCGTGGAGACTAGGAGAATCCTAGAAATGTGTCATGAATGCTCTGGTCATTTTGCTTCAGCAAGCACAGCTAGGACAATTCTTAATGCAAGCTACTTTTGGCCATGCCTCCATAAGGACGTATATGAATGGTGTCGAAGTTGTAATGTATGCCAAAAGTTTGGAAGGCGACAGTTGATTCCTAGGTGCTTGAAGCCTATTCCAGCATATGGACCATTTGAGAGGTGGGGGGTGGACTTTGTGGGACCACTCCCTTGCTCATCTTAGGGCAAGCATTATTTATTGGTGGCCACAGATTATGTGACTCGGTAGGCCAAGGCTGTGGGGGCTAAAGGTCACTGTGGCTTTACCCCGGTTATGTACAATACTCAAACACATATATAAATGAATGAAAAAGAAGATTAGGGTGTTCTGCACCCACCAAAACTTGTGTGGCTCTCTATTTCTCTCTCTCCCTCTTCCGTTCTTGCTTCCGTTGAGAGCACTTTCAACTGGTATCAGAGCCCAGGTGATCTAGCTGAGCGTGCGTGAATGCTTGAAGCTCAGCAACTGTGTGGGAGGAAGGAGAAGCTCTGTGGCAAGCTTTGTGGGTGACTTTACTTACATCCGAGTGTGTGGAGACCTTGGAGGAACCTTTGGAAAAGTCACTTTGGTTTTGCGAAGTGGTTTTGAGAGCTTGTTAAGTGTTTTCAAAGAAAAAGTCATTTTTTGAGCTTTTCCCTGTTCCGTTCGATGACAGAGACTCCGTATTGACTTGTAGAGGCCATTTCGATGCATTGCGGTCCTTATTGGATGCACTGATAGGCCCAAATTGCCTTGTGGGATGCTATTTTTATGGACACTTTGCACATGGATGCTATTTTATGCTGAGGGACAGCTTTGACACATTGCAGGTGATGCACTGATAGTGCTATGCTCTCTTGGATGAGATATTATTAATGCATATGCTAGTGGATGGTGTTTATGCTTGAGTCATTTGGCACTTATTGGCATTTTGGATTGCCATTGCAGTTGGCATTTTCTTTTGGGCCAGATTTGCTCATATGGATGCATAGTATATGCACATAAGTCAGATGCTTTGAGACATGAGTTTTGGTGATATTTCACTCTATTGTGGCATACACATTTGGGTGCACCTGGTATTTCGTGTGATTCTCTCTTGTAGGCACTAGCATTTGGGATTTTTGCTTCATTTGCGTCATGGCATCCTCTTCCATGTCTGAAAAGGAGTTTTTTAGCATTAAAAAGTTTGATGGGACAAACTTTTCTTTGTGGAAAGAACAAATAAGGATGTGCTTATTCAAAAGAAGCAGATTACACCCTTGGCAGGGATTGAAGCTAAGCCTGCAAATATGTCTGAGGATGATTGGAATGAGTTGGATGCATTAGCAAAATCTACTATTAGACTTCATCTTGCAGAGTCAGTTTATTTCACAGTAGTAAATGAGCAGACTACAGAAGATTTGTGGAAGAAACTATGTGCCACTCATGAAAAGGAAATTGCCTCAAATAAAGTTTACCTCATGAAGAGGTTGTTTGAGCTGCAAATGAAGGAAGGGGTCTCCATTGCTTCTCACTTGAATGAATTCAATATTATTTTCAGCCAGCTTCAGGCTCAGAAGATGAATTGATGCGGAGACTAAGGCAATATTTCTCTTATGCTCATTGCCATCCTCATGGGATACCTTCCATACAGCTGTCAGTAACTCTGCACCTGGTGGAGTACTAAAATTTGATGATGTTGTGGGTAGCTTGTTGGCTGAGGAGATTAGATGGAAGTCTATGGACGGCAACAAGTAGGATGTAGCCTTAAATGTGCAAAGGGGCAGATCACAGTTCAGGGGGAAGTCCCAAGAAAGAGGGAAGTCTCGTAGCAAATCCAGGGCACGGAACATTGAGTGTCACCACTGTGGCAAGAAGGGCCATATGAAAAAGGATTGCTACAAGCTGAAAAGAGAGCAAAAGGATAAGAAAAAGAATGCAAATTGGGGTGCAAATCAAAAGGAAGAGAGTCCAAGGGAGGACAAAGGAAAAGTAAAGATCGAGGAGATCAATGCAGTCACACATGATAGTGACAATGACGTTCTCTTCATGTCTAGTTTATCTGTAGAGTTGCTTACCACTTCAGATGATGCATATTACCAAGATTGGATTTTGAATTCTAGTGCTTCATTCCATGTTACTCCCCATAGGGAATGGTTCTCCACTTATGATAGTGGAAAGACAGGTTGTGTGCATCTTGGAAATGACTATGCATGTGACATAGTCGGAGCAGGTGACATAAAGTTTTCTTTCGCAAATGGGTTTGCATTTATTTTGAAACATGTGAGACATGTGCCTAAGTTGACCAATAGTCTTATTTTAGTGGGTCAGCTAGATGATGCTGGTTTTCACACCACTTTTGGCTTTCAGAGTTCAAAAATTCAGAAGGGCTCTATGCTTTTGGCTAGGGGTGCTAAGTGTGGGACTTTGTATCCCTTACATGTATCAGGGTTATTTGATCATGTTGTTGCAATAACTGAGCAGCCAAGCACTTCTTTGTGGCATTGCAGGTTGGGGCACATGAGCCAAAATGGAATGAAACTCTTATGTTGTTTGGGTTATGTACTGCATTTGAGTTTCTCTGATTTTGAATTTTGTGAGCACTATCTCTATGGGAAGCAGACTAAATCAGCCCATAAAAGAAGGGGAAAGAAAGAGTTTTAAAAGCTTGATTTGGTGCATTCAGACGTATGTGGTCCCATGCCTATACGGTCATTAGGCGGGGTTGAATACTATGTGACATTCATTGATGATGCAACTAAGAAAGTGTGGGCTTATGCTATAGCTCGGAAGAGTGATGTGTTCTAGGTATTTCAAAAATGGTTGGCCTTGGTTGAGAATCAGTCAGGTAGAACGCTTAAATGCCTACGGACTGACAATGGTGGAGAGTATCTCTCTCATGACTTTCAGCATTTCTGTGATACACATGGGATTAAGAGGGAGCTCACATCCCCTCGTACTCCATAGCAAAATCCAGTTGCAGAAAAGATGAACCATACCATTCAAGAAAGTTTGCAATGCATGCTTTCTAATGCAAGTCTTTCTGGTGGTTTTTGGGCTGAGGCAATGAAGACTGCAATGCATGTGATCAATAGATCACCTAGTAAGAGTTTGGATGGTGGTATTCCTGAAGAGGCATGGAGTGGCAAGAAGGCTCTTACTGTCATTTGCGTATATTTGGTTGTGAGGCATATGCACACGTGCCAAAAGAGCTTCGAAAGAAGCTAGATCCTAAGTCTAGGAAATGCATCTTTCTGGGTTATGGGTCTAGAAAATGCATCTTTCTGGGTTTTGGTGAAAGTGGAGAGATGGGCTATCGTCTCTAGGATCTGGAAGCAAAGAAGATCATACGCAGCCATGATGTAGTCTTCAATGAGAAGAAGATGCATATGGCACCTATGAGGGATGTGGAAATGAGAAGAATCACTTTCCAGGATGTGAATCCACCTGCATATGTTGATAGAAAGCAAGCTGTCCATGCACCAAATGTGTAAGAAATGGTACCACCAAGTACTCCCACAGGTATACAATTAAGGGTAGATGATGGATTATCTATTAGTGGAAATGATGAGCCAAATGTGGCTGATATGCAGGTGGGACAGTAAGCTGAAATGCCCTTGAGAAGATCATCTACAGTGTCTAGACCACCTGATAGGTTTGTTCCAGGGGTGGACTATGTGATGCTTACTGATTACGGGGAGCCTTCTTGCTACAGAGAGGCTATGATGCACGAGGATCAACGCAAGTGGGAGTATGCTATGCAATCAGAGATGAGTTCACTTATGAAGAATAAGACTTGGGACTTGGTTTCTTTGCCACATGGAAAGAAAGCATTGCCATGTAAATGGGTCTACAAAATGAAGGTCACAGGGGATGATGTGCTTAGGTACAAGGCCCATTTGGTCGCTAAAGGGTTCAAGCAAGAGAAGGGTGTGGACTTTGATGAGATATTCTCTCCGGTTGTGAAGATGACCACACTTAGATGCATGCTTGGACTAGTGGCATCAGAGGATATGGAGCTTATGCAGATGGATGTCAAGACAACTTTCTTGCATGGGGATTTGCATGAGGAAATTTACATGGTGCAGCCGTAAGGCTTTGAAGAAAAGGGCAAA
This sequence comes from Dipteris shenzhenensis, assembly GCF_047967505.1. NCBI lineage: Eukaryota > Viridiplantae > Streptophyta > Polypodiopsida > Gleicheniales > Dipteridaceae > Dipteris > Dipteris shenzhenensis. Next base: position 35,148,399 of record NC_141626.1, read on the forward strand.
GAGCATTTAGTTTGCAAGATGAAGAAGAGTCTCTATGGTCCTAAGCAAGCGCCTAGAGAATGGTATCAGAAGTTTGATGCTTTCATTCGGTCCCAAGGTTTTAGAAGGAGTGAAATTGATCACTGCCTCTACACTAAAAGGGCTAAGGATAATAGCTTGATAATCTTGGCACTATATGTGGATGATATGCTATTGGCTAGCAAGAATACTTATGAGCTAGATGCATTAAAAGCCAAGTTGCATGAGACCTTTGATATGAAGGATTTGGGACTTGCAGGTCATATTCTTGGTATGCGCATCACGCGTGATCGGAGTAGGAAACTCCTTTGGCTTTCACAAAAAGAGTATGTTACAAAAGTATTGCAGCGTTTCAATATGGAGGGGGGTAAGGCAGTGAGTACTCCATTAACACCTATTTCATTAATTTTGGAACTTTTTGTGTTGTTTTTGGACGAAGCCCAAAAATCCTTCCCAAATGAAAACTTTACTTTGTGAAAATATCCTTCCCAAATCAAAATTTTACTTTATGAAAATATTCTTCCCAAATCAAAAGTTCACATTGTGGCACTATCATATTCACATAAAAATATTGTTTTTTCAATCTATACTTTTGCACCAACATGCAAGAATTTGAAATAATCCTATATTAGAAATTCTAGCTATATCTAAGTTATTTGTTAATTTAACTATTTTTAATATTTTTCCTTGACGTGATAAATTTATAAATCCATGAAAGGAGACTTAAATATTTCATGAAAATAACATTGTCACTCGCAATATGCACAAAATTTTTAAAACTTTTAATAAATAGAAAAAAGACATGATGCCATAAGACCCAAGTTTTGTATTGAACCAAAGAGGTATAATAGCAATTATAGCTATTATTATATGATTACATTGAGAGACGTTGCTCTCAGCTAGAGTCTTTATATCCAAAATGATCTAGATTGAACATATGTTTACAATTTAAATTGTTGCTCTTAAAGAGCCTCAATTCGTGCCATCTACATAATTTGACTCCCCATTGTCTTATTGCTCAATGTCACGATAGTCCCTTACCAGGTGCCATCTACATAATTTGACTCCCACTTGTCTTGCCAAGCCTTGCCCCTTGGGTGCATTGACTCCCCATTGTCTTATTGCTCAATGCGATAGTCCCTTGCCAGGTGCCATCTGCATTAACTCCCTATTGTCTTGCCAAGCCTTGACCCTTGGGCGACATCCAGTGCAAAATACAGGTGCCATCTGCATTAACTCCCACAAGTTATCTTGCCAAGCCTTGCCCCTTGGGTGCATTGACTCCCCATTGTCTTATTGCTCAATGTGATAGTCCCTTGCCAGGTGCCATCTGCATTAACTCCCTATTGTCTTGGCAAGCCTTGACCCTTGGGTGACATCCAGTGCATATTTTGACTCTCATTTGACATAGGAGGTGATGACTCTGATTATAATAATTGTCTTGGATTGGCTTCTTCCCTAGTACCCAAATAAAATCCTTCAATGGGCTTCAATACAAAGCTTTAATCATGGACATTCTTCATTTGCGCTGTCTCCTACTTCCTCCATGGCGAGCATCCTTAAAAATTCGTGTATATGCAAAATAGTTTGCTGTGGTATTTTTATTTTTCCTTTGCCTTTGCTTTTCTGCAATAGAGTCAAATACTTCGAGCATTGTCAAGCCCATTGGAAGGTGCATTTCAGTGATCGCGTCACCGTTAGGGAGTTTGGTAGATATATGGGGTTGAGGTAAAGCATTTTCATGTATGAAGTCTTGCAAAATTGCTGCTGCCCTGACAGTTGAGATTCTTGATTTGGACCTTCCTCTATTACCGTGAATGCTAAATTTGTTGCCGCCCTTTGCCTTGGTGACTAAATCCCAATATGTACCATGGGATAATCCAGTAATATTGCGATATGCCTTATTGCAAATCCTTTTTCCATTTACGAGAGGTTTTACCTTTTGTCTTGAGCATAGCCTTTTATTGCCATTCTGAAGAAAGCAAGAGAGACTTGTGAGAAGGTATTCATTTCTTTCGCTTCCTCTTCTTTGCCACACGTGTCCCCTACATTCCCTGATGTCTGCAAGATCAATGAAGTGCATACATCTTCGCTTGCAACATAGATATCCCAATGCATTTAACATGTTCTCCTCCTTCATTACTCTCTTTCTCTTTGTTTGCTTTTGTGGATCTACCTGAATTCGCTTTCTCTTCATGCATATGTATGACCGTTTTCGTTCCTCGTGCACGTTGTTATCTGTATTTATGCACTTCTTCTCCTCACATTTGTTTGTAACCAAGCATCCATGATTGGTCGTTGCATCCTTGGCCATATCACAATCAAAGTTAAATATTGAATAATCCTCTGTTGATCTCATCCTCATTTTTAACATACTCTTAGGACCATTCAATGAATTCAATATTCTACGAGATTATTGAGAACCTTGAAACTCTTCCACTCCTGAGAGAACATCACTCATTGGGACATCTTGCATGGCTTTCACAAATCCACAAGCTTGATTGACACCAGGTTTGTTAATATGCATGAACTCATCCACACTTGACAAGACATCGCTATTGAAACCTTTTCCCTTCTCACTGTGCAAGAATTCATCCACCCCAGATAAGGCTTCGCTTCTAAAATCATTTTGTTTCTCGGAACCAATGAACTCATCCACTCCAGATAAGATGTCACTTCTATAATTGACTATATTGAAATCATCCACATTTGAAGTGATAGAGCCTGGCACATGGGCACGCTTTTTAGGTCCTTTGATATTGTAGTATACCTTGTCTTTATCATTGAAAACCACGTGCCTCTTTCTCATGTTTAAAAATTGCATGCTCCATCTCATATTCTTGCCTACCTCATAGTAGGGATCACATAAGGATGTTATGTTATCAACCATACCATCATCAGTGACTTTTAAATCCTCATTTGTGCAAATGACCATTGCTCCACTTGTTCAAATCCCAATACTTCACCTTCTGCTATAGTCTTATTTGCAAATGATCTCATTTGTAAAATGTCCCCTATAGTAAAATCCAAGGTGTTGCCTCTTTGACAAAATTTCAATAACACCTAGGTTAAGGCATAGGAAAAGTATTGTTCCCATCGGATATGCTTTGCATGGTCTATCGAGCATTAAATACCATTTTTGCCTTAGTGTCATGCACATCCATAAAAAAAACACGCTGCTAGGTGTGTTATCTGATCAAGTACTTATGCAATGGGAATGTCACTTTGCATGTAAGTCAATTCCACCTGTGCCCATCAGATATGCTTTGCATTGTGGATCAAGCATAAAACTCTGTTTTTGCCTTAGTGTCATACACAACCATATAAAAACACAGCCCTAGGTGTGTTATTCAAACAAGTACTTATTGGATGGGGGCTCCACTTTGCACGCAAGTCCGTTTCAACTATGTTGAGGTGCGTGCAAAGTATTGTCACCATAGAATATGCTTTGCATGGTCGATCACGCATTATACACCATTTTTTCCCGAGTGATATGCACATCCGCAAAAAAACATGCCCTTAGGTGTGTTATCTAACCAAGTACTTATCGGATGGGTGTGCCTCTTTGAGAACATTCCAATACCACCTAGGTTGAGGTGTACGAAAAGTTTTGTGCCCATCGGATATCCTTTGCATGATCGATTGAGCAATAAATACTATTTTTGCTCTAGTGTCATGCACATCCGTAAAAAAACACATTGCTAGGTATGTTATCCAATCAAGCACTTATGGGATTGGAGTACCACTTTGCATGTAAGTCAATTCCACCTAGTTGAAGGTGTGTGCAAAGTATTGTGCCCATCGAATATGCTTTGCATTGTCGATCAAGCATAAAACAACGTTTTTGCCTTAGTGTCATGCACAACCATGAAAAAACACGGTCATAGGGGTGTTAATCAAACAAGTACTTATTGGATGGGGGATCCACTTTGCACGCAAGTCCATTTCAACTACGAAAAGTATTGTGCCCATCGGATATCCTTTGCATGGTTGATCGAGCATTAAATACTATTTTTGCTCTAGTGTCATGCACATCCGTAAAAAAACACGCTGCTAGGTATGTTATCCGATCAAGCACTTATGGGATGGGCATGCCACTTTGCATGTAAGTCAATTCCACCTAGTTGAAGGTGTGTGCAAAGTATTGTGCCCATCGGATATGCTTTGCATTGTCGATCAAGCATAAAACACCGTTTCTGCCTTACTGTCATGCACAACCATGAAAAAACACGGTCCTAGGTGTGTTATTCAAACAAGTACTTATCGGATGGGGGATCCACTTTGCACGCAAGTCCGTTTCAACTACATTGATGTGCGTGCAAAGTATTGTCACCATCGGATATGCTTTGCATGGTCGATCACACCTTATACACCATTTTTTCTCTAGTGATATGCACATCCGCAAAAAAACACGCCCTTAGGTGTGTTATATGACCAACTACTTATCGGATGGGTGTGCCTCTTTGAGAACATTTCAATACCACCTAGGTTGAGGTGTACGGAAAGTGTTGTGCCCATCGGATATCCTTTGCATGGTTGATCGAGCATTAAATACTATTTTTGCTCTAGTGTCATGCACATCCGTAAAAAAACACGCTGCTAGGTATGTTATCTGATCAAGCACTTATGGGATGGGAGTGCCAATTTGCATGTAAGTCAATTCCACCTAGTTGAAGGTGTGTGCAAAGTATTGTGCCCATCGGATATGCTTTTCATTGTCGATCAAGCATAAAATACCGTTTTTGCCGTAGTGTCATGCACAACCATGAAAAAACATGGTCCGAAGTGTGTTAATCAAACAAGTATTTATCAGATGGGGGCTCCAGCTTGCACACAAGTCCGTTTATACTAGGTTGAGATGTGTGCAAAGTATTGTCACCATTGGATATGCTCTGCATGGTCGATTACGCATTATACAACGTTTTTCATGTAGTGATATGCACATCCGCAAAAAAACATGCCCTTAGGTATGTTATCTGACCAAGTACTTCTCGGATGGGTGTGCCTCTTTGAGAACATTTCAATACCACCTAGGTTAAGGTGTAGGAAAAGTATTGTGCCCATCGGATATGCTTTGCATAGTCGATCGCTCGCATTAAATACCATTTTTGCCTTAGTGTCATGCACATCCGTAAAAAAACACGCTGCTAGGTGTGTTATCCGATCAAGTACTTATGCGATGGGAATTCCACTTTGCATGGAAGTCAATTCCACCTAGTTGAAGGTGTGTGCAAAGTATTGTGATATGCTTTGCATTGTCGATCAAGCATAAAACACCGTTTTTGCCTTACTGTCATGCACAACCATGAAAAAACACGGTCCTAGGTGTGTAATTCAAACAAGTACTTATCGGATGGGGGATCCACTTTGCACACAAGTCCGTTTCACCTACATTGATGTGCATGCAAAGTATTGTCACCATCGGATATGCTTTGATCGGTCGATCACACCTTATACACCATTTTTTATCTAGTGATATGCACATCTGCAAAAAAACACGCCCTTAGGTGTGTTATATGACCAAGTACTTATTGGATGGGTGTGCCTCTTTGACAACATTTCAATACCACCTAGGTTGAGGTGTACGAAAAGTGTTGTGCCCATCGGATATCCTTTGCATGGTTGATCGAGCATTAAATACTATTTTTGCTCTAGTGTCATGCACATCCGTAAAAAAACACGCTGCTAGGTATGTTATCCGATCAAGCACTTATGGGATGGGAGTGCCACTTTGCATGTAAGTCAATTCCACCTAGTTGAAGGTGTGTGCAAAGTATTGTGCCCATTAGATATGCTTTTCATTGTCAATCAAGCATAAAACACCGTTTTTGCCTTAGTGTCATGCACAACCATGAAAAAACATGGTCCTAAGTGTGTTAATCAAACAAGTACTTATCGGATGGGGGCTCTAGCTTGCAGGCAAGTCCGTTTCAACTAGGTTGAGATGCGTGCAAAGTATTGTCACCATTGGATATGCTCTGCATGGTCGATTACACATTATACAACGTTTTTCCCGTAGTGATATGCACATTCGCAAAAAAACATGCCCTTAGGTATGTTATCTGACCAAGTACTTCTCGGATGGGTGTGCCTCTTTGAGAACATTTCAATACCACCTAGGTTAAGGTGTAGGATAAGTATTGTGCCCATCGGATATGCTTTGCATGGTCGATCGAGCATTAAATACCATTTTTGCCTTAGTGTCATGCACATCCGTTAAAAAACACACTACTAGGTGTGTTATCCGATCAAGTACTTATGCGATGGGAATTCCACTTTGCATGTAAGTCAATTCCACATATTTTAAGGTGTATGCAAAGTATTGTGCCCATCGGATATGCTTTGCATTGTCGATCAAGCATAAAACACCGTTTTTGCCTTAGTGTCATGCACAACCATGAAAAATATGGTCCTAGGTGTGTTATTCAAACAAGTACTTATCGGATGGGGGCTCCACTTTGCACGCAAGTACTTTTCAACTATGTTGAGGTGCATGCAAAGTATTGTCACCATCGGATATGCTTTGCATGGTCGATCACACATTATACACCATTTTTCCCGAGTGATGCACATCCGCAAAAGGTGTGTTATCTGACCATGTACTTATCGGATGGGTGTGCCTCCTTGAGAACATTTCAATACCACCTAGGTTGAGGCGTACGAAAAGTTTTGTGCCCATCGGATATCCTTTGCATGATCGATCGAGCAATAAATACTGTTTTTGCTCTAGTGTCATGCACATCCGTAAAAAAACACGCTGCTAGGTACGTTATCCGATCAAGCACTTATGGGATGGGAATGCCACTTTGCATGTAAGTCAATTTCACCTAGTTGAAGGTGTGTGCAAAGTATTGTGCCCATCAGATATGCTTTGCATTGTCGATCAAGCATAAAACACCGTTTTTGCCTTAGTGTCATGCACAACCATGAAAAAACACGGTCCTAAGTGTGTTAATTAAACAAGTACTTATCGGATGGGGGTCCACTTTGCACGCAAGTCCATTTCAACTATGTTGAGCTGCACGAAAAGTATTGTCACCATCGGATATGATTTGCATGGTCGATCATGCATTATACACCGTTTTTTCCCTAGTGATATGCACATCCACAAAAAAACACGCCCTTAGGTATGTTATCTGACCAAGTTCTTATCGGATGGGTATGCCTCTTTCAGAACATTTCAATACCACCTAGGTTGCGGTGTAGGAAAAGTGTTGTGCCCATCGGATATCCTTTGCATGGTCGATCGAGCATTAAATACTATTTTTGCTCTAGTGTCATGCACATCCGTTAAAAAAACATGCTGCTAGGTATGTTATCCGATCAAGCACTTATGGGATGGGTGTGCCACTTTGCATGTAAGTCAATTCCACCTAGTTGAAGGTGTGTGCAAAGTATGGTGCCCATCCGATATGCTTTGCATTGTCGATCAAGCATAGAGCACCGTTTTTGCCTTAGTGTCATGCACAACCATGAAAAAACACAGTCCTAAGTGTGTTAATCAAACAAGTACTTATCGGATGGGGGCTCCAGTTTGCACACAAGTCCGTTTCAACTAGTTTGAGATGCGTGCAAAGTATTGTCACCATCGGATATGCTCTGCATGGTTGATTACGCATTATACAACGTTTTTCCCGTAGTGATATGCACATTCGCAAAACAACATGCCCTTAGGTATGTTATCTGACCAAGTACTTATCGGATGGGTGTGCCTCTTTGAGAACATTTCAATACCACCTAGGTTAAGGTATAGGAAAAGTATTGTGCCCATCGGATATCCTTTGCATGGTCAATCGAGCATTAAATACTATTTTTGCTCTAGTGTCATGCACATCTGTTAAAAAACACGCTGCTAGGTATGTTATCTGATCAAACACTTATGGGATGGGCGTGCCACTTTGCATTTAAGTCAATTCCACCTAGTTGAAAGTGTTTGCAAATTATTGTGCCCATCGGATATGCTTTGCATTGTCGATCAAGCATAAAACACCATTTTTGCCTTACTGTCATGCACAACCATGAAAAAACACGGTCCTAGGTGTGTTATTCAAACAAGTACTTATCAGATGGGGGATCCACTTTGCACGCAAGTCCGTTTCAACTACATTGATGTGCGTGCTAAGTATTGTCACCATCGAATATGCTTTGCACGGTCGATCACACCTTATACACCAGTTTTTCTCTAGTGATATGCACATCCGCAAAAAAACACGCCCTTAGGTGTGTTATCTGACCAAGTACTTATCGGATGGGTGTGCCTCTTTGAGAACATTTCAATACCACCTAGGTTGAGGAGTAAGAAAAGTGTTGTGCCCATCGGATATCCTTTGTGTGGTCGATCGAGCATTAAATACTATTTTTGCTCTAGTGTCATGCACATCCGTAAAAAAACACGCTGCTAGGTATGTTATCCGATCAAGCACTTATGGGATGGGCATGCCACTTTGCATGTAAGTTAATTCCACCTAGTTGAAGGTGTGTGCGAATTATTGTGCCCATCGGATATGCTTTGCATTGTCGAACAAGCATTAAACACTGTTTTGGCCTTAGTGTCATGCACAACCGTCAAAAAACGCGGTCCTAGATGTGTGGTCCTAGATGTGTTATTCGACTAAGTACTTATGGGATGGGCACGCCAATTTGCATGTAAGTCAATAATACCTAGGTTGAGATGTGTGCAAAGTATTGTGATGATCGCATATGTGTTGCATTGTCGATTAAGCATAAATCAGCATTTTTGCCTTAGTGTCATGGACAACAACCAATAAAAAACATGGTCCTAGGTGTGATATTCTAAAAAGTACTTGTCAGATGGGGGAGCCACTTTGCAAGAAAGTCAATTTCAACTAGGTTGATGTGCGTGCACAGTATTGTGTCTATTGGTTATGCTTTGCATGGGGGATCACACATTATACACCATTTTCCCCCTAGTGTTATGCACATCCGTCAAAGAACACGCTCTTAATAGGTATATTATCATACCAAGTACTTATTGAATGGGCGTTCCACTTTGCATGGAATACCATACCACCGCTTTTGAGGCACGTGCAAAGTATTGTGCCCATCAGATATGCTTTACATGGTAGATTGAGTATTAAATACCGTTTTTGGCCTTGGTGTCATTTACAACCGTCAAAAAACACGATTGTAGGTGTATTTTTCAAACAAGTACTTATCGGATGGGGATGCCTCTTTGCACACAAGTCAATACTGCCTAGGTTGAGAACCCTGCAAAGTCTTGTGTCCATTGGATATGCTTTGCATAGTCGATCTCACATTATACACCATTTTGTTCCTAGTGTTATGCACAATCATCATAAAATACGTTTGGAGGTGTGTTATCTAAACATGTACTTATGGGATGGGTGCACCACTTTGTATGCAAGTCAATGCGACCTAGGTTGAGGCGTGTACAAAGTTTTGTGCCCATCGGAGAAATGTAGATGCGATAATATTAGAAAATTCTCGGTATGTGTATATGTGTGTGTGTGTGGCAATCAATTTTGATACAACAAAGTAAACACCTAGTGCACAAATTATGCACTTAATACCTTGAGTAAATAAGCTTGTTGATGAGGATAAATACGCCCTTGAATAAAAGCACAGGTGTTGTATGACCACAATAGGATCGCTTTGACACCTGTGATTTTGCCCACATGTAAGTTTGCAAATAGTATAAAAAATCATATAATAATATATTAATAGTTTGCAAATGTGTATAGCAAGTAAGTAATGGGAAGTGGAAGTGGGAGTGAGGAGGGAGGAGTGGAATGGGAGAGGGAAGTAATAGGGGTGTATGATAATAAGTATAAAAAATAGTATAATAATATATCAATAGTTTTCAAATGGAAAGTGAGTAATGGGAAGTGGAAGTGAGAGTGGGGAGGGAAGAATGGAATGGGAGAGGGGAAGGTAATAGGGGAGTAGGATAATAAGGGAGTGAAATGAGTGAGGGGAGTTAATAGGGGATGAAAAAGAGGAGGGTGAGATGGGGAAATATGGGATTTTGGGAAATGGGAGGAGTATGGGACGTGGTGGAAATGTGGGATGGGAGTGGTGGCAATGGGGGAGGAAGAAGAAATGGATGGGTGGAGGGAGGCTGTTGCCGCAGCAGCGGCCGACAGAGAGGGGGGAGAGAGAGAGTGGGGAGAGAGAGAGAGGGGGGGGAGGCCACTGCCATGGCAACACGAGCGGCACGCGAGAGAGAGGGGGGAGAGAGAGAGAGAGGGGGGAGGCCGCTACCGCGGCAGCGGGAGAGAGAGAGGGGGGAGAGAGAGAGTGGGGAGAGAGAGAGAGGGGGGGAGGTCGCTGCCGTGGCAGCGCGAGAGAGAGGGGGGGGAGAGAGAGAGGGGGGGAGAGAGAGAGAGAGGGGGGGGAGGCCACTGCCACGGCAACGCGAGAGAGAGAGGAGGGGAAGAGAGGGAGAGAGGGGGGGAGGCCACTGCCGCGGCAGCGCGAGAGAGAGGGAGGGGAGAGAGAGAGAGTGGGGAGGGAGAGAGAGAGGGGGGGGAGGCCGCTGCCGCGGTAGCGCGAGAGAGAGGGGGGGAGAGAGAGAGTGGGGGGAGAGAGAGAGAGGGGGGGAGGCCGCTGCCGTGGCAGTGCGAGAGAGAGGGGGGTTAGGCCGCTGCCGCGGTAGCGCGAGAGGGGGGAGAGAGAGAGTGGGGGAGGCCGTATTCGCGGCAGCGCGAGAGGGGGGAGAGAGAGAGAGAGAGGGGGGGAGGCTGCTGCCGTGGCAATGCGAGAGAGAGGGGGGGAGAGAGGGAGAGGAGGGGGGGAGGCCACTGCCACGGCAGCACGAGAGAGAGAGGGGGGGAGAGAGAGAGAGGGGGGGGGGAAGGCCGTTGCTGCAGCAGTGCGAGAGAGAGAGGGGGGGAGAGAGAGAGTGGGGAGAGAGAGAGAGAGGGGGGGCTGCTGCTTCAAGAGAGAGGGGGGAGAGAGAGAGTGAGGGGCGCGTTGCCACGGCAGTGCGCGAGAGAGAGAGGGGGGGAGAGAGAGAGAGTGGGGAGAGAGAGAGAGAGAGGGGGAGAGAGAGTGGGGAGTGCAAGTGAGAGAGAGAGAGAAAAGGAGAGGAGAGAGTGAGAGAGAGACAGATAGAGGGGAAATGAAGAGGAGGGGAGAGAGTAAATAAAGATGAGAGGAAACATAGACTAGAGGGGAGAGGAAAGAGAGAGAGAGAAGAGAAAAAGAGAGGGAGAGGAGAGACGAGAGAGAGAGAAGCGTACTAGAGTGAGAGAGAGAGAGACAAGAAGAAGAGAGAAGCGTACTAGCGTCAGAGAGAGAGAAGAAGAAGAGAGCAGATGAGAGAGATTGACGAGAGATGGACGAGAGATGAAAATTTAGAGAGGGAGGGCACAAGAGAAAGTACGATCGAGATAGAAAATCTTACCAATGAGGAGGAGAAATGAGTGGGCGACGATCAAGGAGAGATAAAGGAGAGATGTTTTGATGGAAGAATTTGGGAGCTACGATCAATGAGGCATATTAGAGGAGATTGCTGTCTGATTTAGTCGAAACTTAAACAAACAAAACTATAAACCTTGGTGTTTGAAAAGAGAAACATGTGGAAACTTGAATTTCCAATTTCCTGTCTTCTTTTAAACTATGAATCCTTGTGTTTGAAAATATAAATGTGTGAAAACTTGAAAATTGTGATAAAAGACAACCTTGTGTTTGAAAAGACAAACGTGTGGAAACTTGAAAAGTGTGAAAAGACAAGACAAACGTGTGCGAAAAGAAAAACTTGTGGAAACTTGAATTTTAAATTTTCCTTTGTTTTTGAATTTAAAATGAGTTTCACTTCCATTTTCAATTTACTAGTTTAATTTCTCAATTAAATTTTTTGAAATATAGTTTACAAAAAGGCATTTTGTTTTGGAATATAGAAAGTATAATTTTAATTTTATTACATTTTTAAAAATTTTAAAAGTAGTTTAACTTACATTCGTTATTATTACTTTAATTTATTTCTTTTTAGGGAGAATTAATATATTCTTCTAGGTAAATATTAAAATTTTAACTTTAAGTCTTATTTTCTTAATTTTATGTTATTTTTTCATAAACTTTAAGTTAAATTGAATTTATTTATATTTCAATTTTTGTGATTTCAAAATTTTAAGTCTTATTTTCTTAATTTTACTTTATTTTTTCATAAACTTTAAGTTAAATTGAATTTATTTATATTTCAAATTTTGTGATTTCAAACTAATAAGAATTTACTTTGTCAAAGTTTAAACTTCTTATGATTGTGAATTAAGTTAAATTAATTTGAATTAAAAAAGAGTTTGGGGGTTTGGGTTTAAGGTTTGGGGATGAGGGTTTAGGGTTTCGGAGTTAGGGCTTAGGATTTGGGGTTAGGGATTAGGGGTTTACAGTTTAGGGTTTGGGTTTGGGGTTAGTGTTTAGGGCGTTAGTATTTGGGGGTTAGCGTTTAGGGTTTAGGGTTTAGGTTTTGGGATTCAAGGTTTAGGGATTAGGGTTTAGGATTTGGGGGTTAGGGTTTAGGGTTTGGGGGTTTGGGTTTAGGGTTTAGGGTTTTGGGGTTAGGTTCTAGGGTTTTAAGGTTTGGGAGTTAGGGTTTAAGGTTTGGGAGTTTCGGATTTAGGGTTTAGGGATTTGGGTTTAGGGTTTAGGGTTTGGGTTTAGGGTTTAGGGTTTAGGGTTTGGAGTCAAATTAAATTTGTAGTTTTTATTATTTAAATTCAAATTTATTAAGATTTTAACTTCTTATTAATGTGAATGTTCAATTCTTATGAGTTGTAAGTAAATTAGTTTTTGAAAATATAAATTTTATCTTTTTTAAACTCGCAACCTGAGTGTATTAAAAAGAATAATGGAAAATATATTATTTTTTGCTTTTAATTCGCAACTTAAGGATATTAATAAGAACAATGGAAAAGAAATTATTTCTTGCTTTTCTTCGCTTCGACGGTTGGTGTAGTCTAGATTAGCATAGATTAGTTTGTCCTTAGAGGAGAGAACTCCAAAAAAACCAATCAAAGCCATGCTCAAAATTTCCCGACTAGTTCCTAATCGGAGTCAGTCCATTCGTTCACATTCGGTTTCACACTCACAACAACCCTACCATTTAAGCAACGATTAAGGTTTTTAAACTTTCAAGATGATTGAAAGTTGTATCAGTGGACATGACAGATTACAGTTGAATCAGTTAAGGGAATAGACATAGCAGATTATATTTGTACCAGTCGTGGGAGTTGACAGAGCATTTTACACTTATATCAGTTGCGGGAGTTGATAGAGCATTTTGCACTTATATCTGACAGACTTCAAATTCATATTCGGAGATCATTGTAAATCCTTATTTTTTTTCACATTTATGCTCTAAGCCTTGTAAAGCCTTTTAGGCTATTCCCAAAGCATGAATTTGACACTTATACGATTGGAAAGAATAAAAACTTGAGGTGTATTAATGGGACTCATTGTACTTTTGATTCTTCAAAGTAATTGTAGTTTATCAAAGTACCTAAAATTTGTGTTGTGCTTGAATATAGGATGGATCTTGAGGCTACAGCATTTGTCAATGGTATGACACTAAAATAGAATGGAAGAATTTATGCCCCAAAGGACTTCACAAACTAGACCGTTGTTGACACAACAAAGAAAGCATGGTTCTTGGTCTTAAGTAAAGGAAATCTCATTCTAGTGATGACAAAGAGAGAGTTGGAGAAAGATGAGTGGGCATCAAATGTATCTTTCTCAAAGAGCAATTTGATTCAAGGGGACACCTTACTAGGAATAAAAATTGAAAAAGATAGCAGTACAATGATGATTTACACAAAGTCAAGAATGAGCAATAGATCGTTTCTTCTTTCTAAGAAAGATGCAATGCACTTTGTGATGCTACCGCCAAAACCACCTAGATTTCCTGAATGGGTTCGTGCATTGGAGATCCTCCAACATGTGTGGGAGGAATTTTCCATTGAGGAAGCAAGAAAAATGCAGTCAAAGATTATCCTTGAATACTTTCAGGGTGTCATTGAACAAGGTTCAACTTCATTGGAGGGACCTAAGGTGCAAGAATCCACACATGAGAAAGGAAGTGATGAGACACGCCATGTAGACCTAGTTCATGGTAATACAAATGAGAGAGGAACTAGAGTGGATGAGACAAAACACATTGTAGCAATGGATGAGGGTCTTGTACACGTGGATGCTTACAAGGGATCTACATCTGAGACAGGAATTGAATTGGTGGAGAGAGGACATGCATCAGATGATACAAGACATGCACATGCATCTCAGACAAAAATTGAATTGAGTGAGACACGACATGCATTAGATAAGACAGGATATGCATACACATCTCTTGTTCATGGTATTACTCACTTAGATGGTGTAACTCATGAAAGAGGTCGTTCATATACAAAGAAAGGGCAAAGAAGAGAAGAGGAAGAACATGAAGAGGATGCGGAGGGTCTTGAAATGGAGTCAGATCTAGAAGCAGAAATGTTATCAATGAAGAACCTAAATCTTCGCTTAAATGAGGCTGTGATAGATGAGGATCCAGGATATATATGGGGCCAGAAGACTCAAGTTATACATGCTTCAACGGTCGTCAAAGCAAGTGTCTTCACCAACAGCAAGACCTTAGATACAGTCTATGCTGAAAAGATTTTTCACGCTTTGATTGATGGAAAAAAACTAGTTGTTTCTAATTTGGTACTCCATCCAAGAGCATTTTGGCTAGTCATGGGAGATTATAGTCAATCCATCAATTTCTCTCAGCCTATAGATTTTGAGATGCAATTCACTAAGTTCCTCAAAAAACAAGTTCCCTCACTTCAAGAAGGACAGAGTTCAGTGAATGATCCAGGATGACATATAAAGGATGCCAAGAGAAATTTCTTAGCTCATTGTACATTTGAGGCAATAGATGGTCAGCACTATGCCTATGCTTGTAATGAGCGCTCTAGAGATGCATAGAGATGCATACAAGAAAGGAGAAATTACTTATCAAACCTTCACGAGTGTGTCTCAATTTCACTACTATTCTGCATGCATTTGTATCTTCAAGAACGAGAAAAAATATTTGATTGAGTCAGAAAGACTTAATCATGACATTTATGCACTACGAAAAATCACCTCCACTTCAAAGATGTTGCTCAAAGCTAGGACCATATGGAGAACTTTTCATTCTCCTGTGACCACTCTCAAAAGAACTGCAACTAAAGTGGAAGCGGATAATCTTGTTGACTTCTACACATGCTTGAGTGCCATTGTACCAAGGGGAAAGCAGGAAAGAGCAGAGGTGATTACAAGCTTTAAGACAGTAAGGGATAGGTATCAAGACTACACAAGCATACTTTTCCGTAGTGATGAAGTTTTTCATCAGATCAAAGACGTGTGTCTTGCATGTGAGAAAGGAGATGTCACATATGAGGCTCCATCATTGATTAAAGACAAGGCAAAGAAGATTGAGGAAAAAGAGATGACAGCTCGGATGTGGAGGCCTTTGATGGATAGGCCACAGAGGCCGAGATCACACTAGAAGATCTCATCATTAGTATCTCTTATCTTCTCAACAATCCAATCTGATCTCATCATTAGTATCTCTTATCTTCTCAACAATCCAATCTTCCACGGACTCAACTTCCGTATCGTCAACATAATTACAATGAAGGAAGAAATTCAAACAGTCATTGGACAGGCCACAGAGGCCGAGATCACACTAGAAGATCTCATCATTAGTATCTCTTATCTTCTCAACAATCCAATCTTCCACAAACTCCACTTCTGTATCATCAACATAATTACAATGAAGGAAGAAATTCAGACAGTCACAGATTGTTTCTTTATAATCTCTTTGGGAGGCCTTTATTGTTCTTTCAGCATCCCGATCAAATCGGCCATACTGAGTGCTTCGATAACCTAGGTTGCTTAAGAAGTCCAAGAGATCTTGTCGTGCTTTTATAATACATTGTAAAAGTCTTTCGCTCTCTGCTATCTTCTGAGCTTCCTCCCTCTCTATCCGCCTCTGTGCGTCGAATTCCTCTCTCTCCATCCGTGTGAGTGGAGAGCCTTGTCAAATTCTCGCATCTCTCCTTGCTCCTTGGTCAGCAACCCATTGTTTGAGACTGTCGATTCCAGAATCCACGTCTCCGACGATGCCAAGGACATCCATGGTGGGTGGAGAGATGATAAATTAAGAGTGATAAACGAAGAATGTGCTTGTAGAAGGACTAGGATGGACGAAAGAAGGGAGTCTAATTATATTATTCTTGTCTTCAATCACTTTATTTCATAGATTTAAACCGATTCAAAATCTATCATCTCATGTGTCTCTCACATTTATGGTCTTTTATTTTTTACTTCACTCAATGAACAACTCACTTCTCTAAATTTATTAAATTGGTTTTACTTTTTTGAAAGTCTAATTTATTATATACAATAAATATCTTATGATGAGAATCTAATAATTATATCATTCTTATGTTCCATCACTTTATTTTATAGATTTCAATGTACTCAAAATCTATCATCTCACATGTCTCGCATTACAGTCTTTCATCAGCAAGTCTAACTTATATTATATTAAAAGAATATCTCATGATGAGATTCTAATAATTATATCATTCTTGTGTTCCATCATTTTATTTTATAGATTTCAATGTACTGATCAATGTCTCCCATTACGGTCTTGCATCCCATCATTTTATTTTATAGATTTCAATGTACTCACTATCTTACATGTCTCACATGTCTCGCATTATGGTCTTGCATCTGTTACTTCAGATAATCTAGTCATCTCAGCCTTTACCAATTCTTTATTCTAAATCTTTCATCCCACATTATGAGTATGTAGTTCTATAAATCCCCTAGTAGTCGTTCATCTTCTATATCTCACCCGCAGCAAACACTTCTTCCACTTTGCTCTTCTTACCTTACTCCTCTCCTCAGGCTTGCTCCTTCCATCTTGCTCACAGCCTTACCTCCTCTTCTCAAGCATACTCCTTTCATCTTGCCTTACCTCCTCTAGTTACTTTCCTCACTCTCGTTACCTTCCTCACCTCGTTCGTCTTCTATATCTCACACTTCTTCCACTTTGCTCTTCTTACCTTACTCCTCTCCTCAAGCTTGTTCCTTCCATCTTGTCCGCAGCCTTACCTCCTCTTCTCAAGCATACTCCTTTCATCTTGCCTTACCTCCTCTAGTTACCTTCCTCACTCTCGTTACCTTCCTCCTCTCGTTTTTATGGATCTTTTTAGGGTAATCGATTCTGTCAAGCAAGCCATTAGTAGCATCAAAGTATGGATTGCCAAGAACCAAGGAAAGAGAGAGGAGAGAAAGCAAAATCCAGCTCCATTAACCCAGTACGAGAAGGATGACTTTGCTTGTCAGAAGGGCTTAGAGAAGGAAGAGGAAAGAAAAATAAGTATGGCTACTACTGAAATAGATAAATTGCAGTCATATAGGAGAGAGCTGATAGACTTTCAAAGTGAGATATCTTCATGTGTGGCTCGTTATGGAAGATTTTCACCCCAGGAAGCGCAAGCCATTCGGAATAAACAAAGTGTTATGCAGGAGAAAATTCATCAATCCTTACTTCTCTTCTATAATTTTAACTACATCGATGAGGATGAGATGAGCTCAGCTCTTGAATGGGTTGAATTTAGGCTAAAGGCTTGAAAATAGAAAATTCATCAAATTGAATGGCTGTAGTCTTGAAAATAAATTTGCCTTCCAATGAGACTCTTATTGTAACTTTTGGTGTTTTTCAACATGTTTATAAATATTGTGAGAGTTTGCTCCTTTTAACTACATCAATGAGGATGAGATGAGCTCAGCTCTTGAATGGGTTGAATTTAGGCTAAAGGCTTGCTCAAGGCTTGAAAATAGAAAATTCATCAAATTTAATGGCTATAGTGTTGAAAATAAATTTGCATTCCAATGAGAGTCTCTTTAATACTGCAACTTTTGAAGGTGTTTATTAACACCATTAAATATTAAGAGAGTTTACAACTGCTGAATCTTATTTTTTCATGTAACTTATCTAGGCTGCGTTAAATTTATAAATTTAGTTTCATGTCCTTAAAAAAAATATAAAAAAATGCTTGTTTTTATGTTTTTATATGTGCTTTGAAGATTGGGTTTTTCTTAAATTTTATCTGAAAACTAGTCTAAAAGTATATGTAAAAATGAATTTGTACATTGACAAGTCCAAAATTAATGAAATAAGTGTTATTAAAAAGAATCTTTTATGCCAAGATACCACACCATACTTTCCTCCCTCAAATGAGAATGAAGATGGTAACATCCCAAGTGATGTTGTACTCAAAGCATAGGGAGAAGGAAAGGATCAACAAAGGCCATAATCTTAGCAAGCCGGTCTGTGCCAAAGAGAAGAGCAATACATTGTTGAAAGAAGATCTTTTGGCTCAGCATGACATGAATTGATATATATCAAGGAGTTTGAAGGGGCTGATTGGGTTGGATGGGTAGGTTCTGAGGAAACATTGCACCTCCTTCATAGATACCTTTACAATTAGCTCAAAACACTCTACAAATTGTTATTAGACACAGAGGCCTGTAACTTTTAGTAGAGACATGATATCAAAGATTCAAAAATATATTGAGATGCGCTTCACGCTGATATACTCTTTGTAAGAAATAAAGAAGCAGCCAGAAAGTTATGGGCGTTTTACTAGACGGGGGTAAAAGCTATCATGAAAACAAACTATCAAACACAGAGACTCATAACTTTATACAATAGTATCTAATTCAAGGTATAATCACATATAGAAATATGTCTTGAAGAGACTTTGCATTGATATAAGTTTCATCAAAATCGCACTATCGAGCAAAAAGTTATGAGAAAAACACTAACAGGGGGTCAAACTGTCATAAAAACTCCCCTGCACCCATCCTAATTTCGCCTGAGCAAGATGCTCCCTCAAGACTCCACCTTCATCAACGATCCACCACTCATAAATTTCACCTAGAATAGGGTAAGTTACTCCCTTGGTGGCTCGAGAAATGGATGTACCATGTGCGTTCAATGAGCGACCGAATAAAAATAACTTTTAAGGCTTTGAAAGAAAGAAAAGGGAAGAGAGACTCAAGAGAGGGAATACAAAGTGATCTTCATTGTCAATAGAGTGAGACTCCACAGGATGTGACGCAAAAAATTGATATTTTCTATTTGGCATTGGTTTTGTTTTTTTCTATGTTTGATAAGAGTATCAAGTGATCGCCTAGCGGCTCTCACTTATTTCTATTTTCTAAGATATTGTATGGGATTCCCTCTTATACGTATGAAACCTCTTATTCTCCCTTGTGTTTGTAGTATTTTGAGTTGCATTGGAGTGGAGTCTCACTCTATTGGTAATGAAGGTCACTTCAGGTTCTCTCTCTTGAGTGTTTCTTCCCTTTTTCCATTGCTTTCTCTTCCAAAGTGCTCAAAAGTGTTGTCTATTTGGCCGCTTATTGCACATACATGGTTCATCTATTTCCCAAGCCACAAAGGGAGCTCTTCCTTCCCTCCTAGGTGACCTGTATGGGACTTGAATTGTTGATGAAGTCGAAGCATGGAGGTAGTATTCTCCCAAGTCAGCACCAGTAGAAGGAGTAGGTGTTTTTCACGACAATTTCTCAACTTTTCTTGTAACAAGTGCCATGATGGCCACATCAAATTTTTTGTTTGAAGGTATTCTTTCATGTAATGGGGTTTTTGTATAACACACACACACATACACACACACACACACACACACATGCGCATGCGCAAACCATTTCATGCAGCATGATGACTAAACCATAAGGCCAAAACCTACATTAGAAGATCTATCCACCTTGGAACACCCAGGCACATTCCTATATCTATGGAGAGAGAACTTGTCATCATTACATGTGGTCTAAAAAGTAAGGATATGCATGGAAGGTTTCCTTGTCCTCCTTTTAATATGTATGCACATACTCTTACATTTAGGTCCATTCTATATTGTCCACCTATTTGCTATTTTACTTATTGACAATCTATTAGAGCCAATTCCAATGTCACCATTAATAATACTAAGTGCCTAGGCAAGCAAAGTGAATGTGGAAATATGGTCGTGAATGAAGAGCAAGGCAAATTACTATGATCACAAATGCTCATCCATAATTATCAAAAAGCATCACACAATACCAAGCACCCATATTTCTTCCAATTTGCAAGGTTTTGGCACGAACATCCTTTAATGTAATGAAATTTTTGCAATAGATAGCATCACATGCAAATATGATGTAGCTTCCAAGAGGCCAATGCCTATGTCATATGATCTATGGTTGCATTCTCCAACCTAAGCACATACCCTCGGCCATGGAGAGAGACCTTATCACCATTTTGTACAGGCTCAGGTTAAAGCCATGGGTAGAAAGTTTTGTTGTCCTCCTTTACATAGGTATGCACATTCTAGATTGCCTACATTTGCTATTTTACTTACCATAATAGCTTAGAGCCAATTCCAACATTACCACTAGTAATACTTGGCATGTTATCAAACAAATGCATGTGGGAGTATGCTCATTAGTGATTGAGCAAATCACTAAGCTTTAGAATGCTCTTCCATGGTTTGCTCACAAAGGCTCACACAATACAAATCATCCATATTGTATCTAAGTGGCAAGATTTTTGCATGACTAAGGAAACTTGAAAAAATGCATTCACTCCAATAAATCACATCTGGTCACCACAAGAACACTCTTACAAAACAATTAGCATGCTAAACTCTTGTTAATAGTTGCGAGGTAAATTGATTGTTGGAGGAAAAGCATTGTTGGATGAAATTCACTCCACTAGCAAACAATTGATTAATTTGATTGAGACTATGACATGGTAACGCGTTCAAAATGGCCCAATTAAGCATATTGTTTGTTGTTTGAATGTGTGGAACCCAAGGTACCCATCCTTTAATACCTCTATGAGGACCTGAAGACTATTCCATGATGTATCATAGAAAATGAGAAAAACAAACTAATGATTAGTGACTATGATCAACTTCTAGGCCTATATTTTGTTTTATTACCATAAATGAGCACACATGGAATGCTTTCATACCCTTGGAACCCAATAAATGTGGCAATTTCATCAATGTTTTTAACCTTAGTGACATGAATATCATACATTTTTAACACTAATCTAGATCCTTGAAAAAACCCACAATCATGGCCCCCTCTATAAGCGATGCGACCATCCCCCATGTAAAGTTTGGTTAAGCCCACAATCATGAAAGCTACTAACGATATCCTCTATGCCATAGGGCATCCCCAAAGATAGTGAGGTATCATCACTAGCACTATATTTGTGCAACCGTGATAGTTGTCATCCACTCGCATTTGCTCTAACCAAGGGCTGCCAACCAAGGGCCGATGGGCAAACACCATGAACCACCATCTAGGAGAAGTGTGAGATCTTTTGCGGTCTCAAGGTGGTCTAAAGACATGACCAAAAGCAAGAGATAACGTCACCATGGACACCACCTTCTCAACCCAAAGGCGCTCCCTCAAGGGTGTCTAGGCTACTGACTCAAGATATAAGTGAATGCCACTCTATTTTTGTGCCCTACTTAAGCACACCGGATCCCACTAGATATCTCAAAGAGGCTGACCCTAGGTACATAGATGGAGACACAAAGGTGGAGGTTGAAAACAATTGTCCTCTTCTTAGTTGTGTAAGCCAAAAGAGCTCTAAGTACAAAAGAATAGGTGAACCCTATATGTGGCTCTCAAACCAAACTCAACTAACTAAGGTGGCATACTAACTGAGCCACTAACTAGAGTACATATCCATTATAGTAATATTATAAAATGTAAGGTGGCATGGCTCCTCCATGTGCCACCCCTCCACCTAGGTGGTCCCATGCTTGCATTTAGTGAGATAAGGCCCAAAGTCCATGGGAGAAGTAATATAAAATAGGTGGAGATGGATATTATATTGGGTTATTCCCTCCATATAGGATAGGCCCATGTGGGGGAGGTATAGAAGGTCCAAGAGTGCAAGTTAAATAATGGGGAAAATAGGATGAGGTGGCAAGATTCCTTGTGCCAACCCTCCACTTGTCCTTCTAGATGTTTGAACGTATTATAAATGAAAGGGTATCACCCTTTGATTGTGAATCTCATGTAGCATTCTCTCTACCACATTGCATTCATCCACCATCTCTCTCCCACCTTGCATGTAGGTCGAAATAGAAACAAGTACTCTCATGAGGGCGCTCTTCCCCATTGGAGGGCCGATTGGCATTCAAATTCTGCATGTGTTGCACACATTTGCATTCTCAAAAAGTTTGGTTTTTCACATTTGGTATCAGAGCGATGACGAGCGGGATGAGAGGAGGCGAGAGAGCAACGAGCATAGTTGTGGCAGACGCACCAGTGTTGGAAAGACGTGGCCTGTGACAACTGCCTGCGAAGGATAGCAGGGCAAGGCACAAAAGTCATAGTACGGTGGGACAAGGCATAGAAGTCAGAGGGGAAGGTGCGGGAATGCGAGGCAATGCAAGCGGACAATGAAATCCCGATGGAACACATGCCAAGAAACTTCCCAAACTGCAAACACCTCCTCCTCGACCAATCCTAGATTTCCTAGGCAAACACGTCCTTCTCTACCAACTTTGAATTCCTGAGGTTCTAAAACAAGGGATTTTTTCAAAATTTTTTTGGTCTTGAATGGTGAACGGGGTGACTCCCCTCCCTCGTGTGAATGTACCCTTAAAATCCTTAAACCATGAGGAAAATGGACCCTTGTTCTCCCCAACGGAAAGCCGGATCGGAACAAGATTTTAAGGGGGTGATCCACCCATCAAGTACCCCCTATAACGGTATCTAGAGCTCCAATAAGCTCAAAACAAGTAGCCCAAATGGAGCGTACTAGTTTATAGAAAAAATACAAGAAGAAAAGCTTAAAAGAGAAGGAAAAGGAGGTCATTTTAAGTGTCTTATCAACACAAACGAAGCGGGAGTCGGATAACTACCACCAACTCTACAACACTTGACTTTTGCTTTAAAATAAACCCCTTTTTTTTGAAATTATAGCAAGTCATTTTCTCTCTTGTATTACTAAAAGGAAAGAATGGAAGGGGAAGGGAGATATAACAATGAACTTATCCTTTTTCCTCCATTACCCCAAGGAGAGAGAGCAAAAACACCTTCACCCCCTCCTCAAGAGGATGGATTAGGTGAGAGCTACACACATCTTGAGTTTAATTCAAGCCAAAATTTTAAAATAACATGAAGAAATTAATAAAACGATTCTATAAATATATATACATATATTGTGTGTGTGTGTGCATGTGTGTGTATCTATTAGGGGGGTGAGGTGGGAGGTTTTCTAAGCTCATAAGTGTCTGTAAATTTGAGAGAATGAAAGTGTGTGTGTGAAAATTTTTAATAGAAAAATGTGTGTGTGTGTGTTTTAAAATCCCCTCAATGAATGAACCATACAATCAATTTAGGATAAAATTGCCAAAATAGAAATAAACTATCCAAAGTAAAATTAGAATTGCAAAAACTAGAATATCATTATAATTTCCAAGATATAAACTAGAATATCATTGTTGAGTGATTGAGTGAAGTGTAATGTTAACATCACATCTCATGTAGCATACAAAACCATTTATATATACCTTAAGAATAATGATAATGCAAGTGTGGGTCTATAGACTTGAATATTAGCTAATAATGTGGCTAACTACAATAGCCATGCATCAAACTTGCACGTCTCTCATTGTTGGACTGGCTCAATGGATCATCTAATCCATGTAGATTAAGTCTTCTTAACACAAAAAATGTTTTGTTTTGTAGGTAATGACTACAAATATAACAAAAAACTAACAGTTCTTAGTGATGCGTTTGGTCTAGTTTTTTGTGGATGGTATAGTGCACCATTGGTAGGGAAATTGCACCATTAGTACAGATGTTGTATCTTTGCTTGGGTAACCATCAAGCATAACGTGGGAAATTCCATTGGTATGTGTGTTGATATCTATGATGGTATTTGCATTGATCACCACCATGCCAAGAATTCTAGAATTTTGTAGTGTGCTCTCCCCATGCTATTGGGGTAGATATCATACCATGGAAAATACTAACCTTGTACAAAGAAATTGTAATGAACACTAATTTCTTTATTGATAAAACATATTTTCTTACAAGTTTCCATCATTTCAAAGATATAAATATTAAACACATCTCCAACAAATTTTAAATTCAAGTGCACATTGAAACACTTTACTATGTAATTATGAATTTCAACACTTGTGCACCACAAGTTTAAGAGGAATCCTTTTTTCCATAATAAGTGAATCAAGATATGGCTTTTACATTAGGGTTGGTATCGTCAACCAACTCCATCATACAAAATAAATCTTCTATTCCCATATCATCTAAATCTATGGGATCAAAATCAGGAAAACCCACCTTTACGATGATGAGCACTAGAACATGTGCTATCAGAAATAGCAATCTCAGAAGATTTGCAAGCATAATATCTACCATCTTCTAAAACATATTTCCTACTTTTAGTTTCATTAATGGGAACCATTGGCATCTCCATGTCCCCATCTCTATCGGTTTTCTATAAGTAGCAACTTCAATCACATCCAACCAAGGAAGAACTTGTGCTATTAGAAATAGCAATATTAGAAGATTTGGAAGCATAATATCTACCATCTTCTAAAACATATTTCCTATTTTTATTTTCATTAATGGGAACCTTTGGCATCTCCATGTCCCCATCTCTATCGGTTTTCTATAAGTAGCAACTTCAATCACATCCAACCAAGGGGGAAATTAACATTTTTAGTGAGGGGAGGGATGTAACAAAGGGAGGCACAAATTTATTTTTAAAAGGGGGTTTAAATTGTTAAATTTTCTAAATTTTAAGGGATTTTAAAACTTTTGGAGGGACTAAATTCATTTGAGGGGAGTTTCTAAATTACAAATTTGGGGGATAAATTAAGTTTTGAGGGCTTCTTTTGGGGGGGATAAATTAAGGTTTGGGGTGGGATTTTAAAATTTTGGGGTGAAGGACTAAAGTTTCTAAATTAAATTTTTTGAGGGGGAGAGTTTCTTTTTTAGGAGGGGGGTAAATTAATGAGGGAATGGAGGGTCCTAATGGAAACAATGGTTCTTTAGGGGGCTAACCTAAGGGGGGATACCTATAAGGGGAGTAGGAAGGAAACCTAACCCTACCCCTTCGACTCTCAGGTGTTGCCCCGTCACCTGCCCTCTCTACCTTTGAGAGGCCTCTCCCTCTCCTTCTGCCTCTCCCTCCCCCTCTCCCTTTCCCTCTTTCACTCTCAGGTGCTGCCCCCTAACCTGCTTGCTAGCAAATCTACATCACCTTCATGCATTTATTGGTGCTTCTCCTTAAACCATCTCATCAACCTCAGTGCTCACATCTTGTTAACTTGGACAATTCCTTATCAGGTTCAGATTAATCACTGGCTTCACTTTCTCTAAATACAATTTGCATAACAGAAGAACATCAGATGGAGTTCATGAGCAAGCTTCAACGTCACTGCCTATTTCGAGAAAATGTTTCTTGATGCGAGTAGAACTGCTCGTGAACTTGTGTCCACAATATTTACATTGCATGAAAGAGACGAGGCATGTACTTTTTGTATCTCCATCACATAAGACCAAATCTTGCCGCGCACCATGCTTTTGAAGTTGCAAAAAAAAAAAAGTAAAAAATTAATTTGCGTATGCGATAGACATGGATTCATTTTTATTCAAAGAATATACTCAAATTGAAAATCATTCATTCACATTCTATTGAAAGAATATTAAATATTCATTCAAAAGAAAATGTAAGAATGAGACAAGTGTTCTAATAACCTTTAAAACTTTAAATTCATACACCTTTAAAACTCTTTGTATTCTTTCACATTCTATTGAAAGAATATTAAATATTCATTCAAAGAAAGTGTGAGAATACAATCATAAAATAAAATCATATTTCTCACAAGAGATCTAAGGAACTCAACAAGAAGATCCTAGAACTCCCACATACTAAACATTTCTCACAAGAGATCTAAGGAACTCAACAAGGAGATCATACAACTCCCACAAACAAATTTCATAGACACAAACACCAGAAGCACATTTCTCACAAGAGATCTAAGGAACTCAACAAGGAGATCCTAGAACTCCCACAAACGAATTTTAGACACAAAAACATGTAAGACACTTTTCTCACAAGAGATGGAAGGAGCTCAATAAAGAGAACCTAGAACTCCCACAAACAAAGACACAAAGACCAAAACCACAAATCTCACAAGAGATCTAAGGAACTCAAAATGAGATCCTAAAGCTCCCTAACACAAAATCCATCTTATTTTAGACCTTCTAGATTGTTTTCACAACCTTAAAGGACCTTTCTTCTTCTTTTCCTTGTTTGATCTCTTATGCTTAGTTGGGGAACCAAGTGTGAGATAAGAGACACTGGCAAACAGTGACCTTATATATAGAAACGTAGCCACATATTCGTCCTAATATGGGTTTATTTGTACGAATAGGTATTCATATGAATAAAATCTATTTGTACAAATATAGAGGGATGATGTGTCGATTTATGTAAAAATGTGACGTGTCACCACTTTTTTAACCCGATTTTTTCTTTCATTCGAATCATTCCAGTGATTTTCTTGCATTTTTTGAATCACGAATTTGAATTTTTCTACTTAGTTGCCTCCCTCCCGGCCTCTCTCTCCTCCTTTCTTTCAACCCCCTCCCTACCTCACCTCTCCCTCCTCCCTCAGCCTCTCGTTGCCTCCCTCCCTTAGTCCCCTTTCCCTGCCATCTCTCCCCATCCCCTTCCCCTACACCTCAGCCCCCTCCACCACTCTCTACCCCCACCCCCTACCGGCCCTGCACCTTCTGCCCTCCACCCCCACCCTTGCCCTCTGCCCCCTCAGCCTCTTACCCTACCCCCCTTTCTCCGCCCCCTCAGCCTCTACCCTTTCCCCCTACCTCTACTCCCTCAGCCCCTACATCCTCCCCCAGATGAAGAAGATGAAGCAGGTATAGTGCTTTAGGCTAGTCCTGGCACTCAGCTCCAGGAGGATTTTCTTGAGACCCTTCTCGCTGGGTTTTGACCCTATGGAGGAGGATGGCTTGATGTTTTCACTCTTCCTCAGATTGCCCGACCTCCCCTAGGTGTACCATCGACTCTTATCATCCATTGGAGCCACTTTCGAGAAATTCCTTTTCAATCAAACAAATTCATATTTTCAATCAAACTTGCAAAATCAAGATCTAGAGAGAGAAAGACTAAATCTAGAGAGAGAAATACTAAAAGTCTACACTTTTTGAGGTCCCCCCACTTTGTGTAGACACCCAAAAGGTCCCTCTCGAAAGTAGAGGGACTCTTGTCCAAAAGGTCTCCTACAAAAGAGGTCCCACCACAGAGGTACCTACGGATTGTGTAGAGACCAACATGTATAAATATCCCTCAATGGAATGAAGCTCCCACTCTTTGGGTTCAGTGTTCAAGCTCACCATTGTGTTCATGTAATTGATCTCGATTGCATCCATGCTCTCTTACACTATCATGTTCTAGCATGCCCTTACCCTTGTTCTCCCTTCTCCTCCCTCCTCCACCATCTCCTTCTCCCTCCTCATGCCTCTTGCTCCCCTCCTCCACCCTCCTCCTCCACCCTCCTCCTCCTCCCTCTTCCTCCACCCTCCTCCCTCCTACTTCACCCTACTCCTCCTCCCTCCTCCTCCCTCCTCCTCGTTCTCCCTCTCCTTCTCCCTCCTCCTTCCTCCTCCCTCCTCCTCCTTTCTCCTCGCTTCTCCTTCCTCCTTCCTCTCCCTTGTCCTCCTCTCTCCTCTCTCCTCCCTCTTTCTCCTCCTTCCTTGTCGCTCTTCCTCAATCCTTACCCCTCAAAACCATGAAGGAGATTAGGTCTCCACTCCTCAACCTTGGGCTCCTCCTAAACCCTGCAACCCCCACTAAACCCTGGAACTCCTAGATAGATCTCTTCACTTTATTCCCTTTCCAACTGCCCTTGAACTCTCATGGAGGTGAGAGCCTCCATCAATCGTTATGATCGAGCCCTCTTTCTCACCCAAACATGCATGAGATCTGCTTTCCACACTTTAGCCTATACCTCTCACTGGAACCACGACCCGAGGACCTATGCTACACTTGTGAACATCTATGCTACAATGAGAAACGACACGACTGTAGGTGACCAACACCCTTGGAACCTGCACTTGGGAGAAACATTGACAATAGAAGCACTCAAGGCATCCCATACATGTAATTGATGTGGCTAGAAAGGTCATTATTGGTGGTGGCAATGTCTCCAAAGGAACGCCGAGGAGCCCAGTGTTTAAAACCAATTGACTAATAGTGTTACTATTGCGACCACGTATACTCTAGCCTACTAGTAGGATGAGGTAGGTGCTACCAGCAGGCTTTCTGGAGCCAGAAAGAGGATTTCTTGCTTGTTTGTGGCAGCATAACCTATCAATTAGGTGCATCGAGTAGGGAGTCATTTATTGAGGCAAGCTTTCAGGCACGACCACGAGGAGTTGTTCCTTGTAACTCAGGTGGCCGTATGCTATCAGTTTGTATTCTGTTTCGACGTTATGACCTAGTAGATTCAGAGGGGGTCTCCTAGTGTTCTAGTGCAGCTATTGTCTGATGTTGCTGAAGATCCAGATATGTCAGCAGATTTCTAGTATGAGAATGTTGACGCACTAAAGTTTATCGATCTGGCGACATTGTACCAGTTTGGACTTGAAAGGGGGCTTCAGAGGGGCTATCTAGCTCTCTGATACATAGGACTTGTTACAAGTGGGTACCATGCTTGTCCTATTTGTGGACCGGGTTTGAAATTGCTTGCACGATTCTCCAAACATATGAGGAAAAATGCTTATGAAGTTCATGCTCTATACCTTCCGCTGGACCATCTCACACGTGGAGGTCAGCTTGATCCACCACCATCATATTTGAAGGCAAGTGAGGGTGAATGGAGAGGAACCTCCTCCTCGTATGAAGAGGCTATCGATCTTTCATGAGCTTCCTTATTGGGGTCAGTTACAAATCAATCATCTCTTGGATCCCATGGATATCTTCAAGAATGTGGGGACTACTATTTGGGCACACTTGGTTGGTTCCAAAGCCTTGAGAGGAGTGCGAGAAGAGTTGCATGATATGAATAGGATGTCTCTTTTGTAGCCCCAAGTGCATGCTTCGGGAAAAGTTATCCTCCCGAAAGCAACATGGATCCTCTCTACAAGGGAGGAGGCAGCGGCCAAGGTGGACATTGCCTCTCTCTCTCCCTCTACTCCCTTGTTTCTCTCTCCCCTCACTCTCTCTCTCTCTCCCATACCTTCCCCCCTCACTCACTCTCTCTCTTTCTCTCTCCCTCCCCTCACTCTCTCCCTCACTCCCCTCCCTCCTCTCCCCTCTCTCTCCTTCGGCTCCCTCCTCTCCTCTCCCTCTCTCTCTCTCCCTCTCTCTCTCCTCTCTCTCCTTCCGCTCCCCTCCCCCCTTCCCTCCCTCCCTCCCTCCCTCCCTCAACCCCGCCCTAATAGACATGCAAATGTGTGTGTAGGAACTCAGAGGGAGCACGGATTTCACAGTTTTGCAGATGCGACCGGTACAAGCAGAAGATTTGCCAGTTTTGTAGAAACCCAGAAAAACTATCCGCGACCAGAAGACGCAGCAGCCCAAAAGACTGTCGTGATTTATTCGCGATGCGCGTGGGTGTACACAGTAGACATGCAAATGTGCATGCAGGAACTTAGAGGGAGCACGGATGTTACAGTTCTATAGATGCGACCGGTACAAGCAGAAGATTCGCCAGTCAAAATGCACGTATGAACCGTGAGCAGAAAGCAGGTAGACTAGAAGTGCAGAAGCAGGGAGGTTTTGCAGCCATAGAGACAGAGAAGGCACACAGTTTGGAGGTGCAAAAGTAGAGAACTGCGCACAAAAGAGGCCGCAGAGCCGCACCCAGTCGTAGGAGTAACAGATTTTGCACCACTAGCTGTGGAGATTTCGATCCCAGCAGCCACATCATTTCTATTAGCCAAAAAAGAAATCAAGACAAGAGGCTAGATGATAGGTATGGTGATGCTCGAGGGCCATAGAGGAATAGGGAACGTGAGGGGAGGAGCATTAACATGGGTGGGGAAAAGGGATTGAGAGGGGAGGGAAAGAAGAGGGAGACTATGGCACAAGGGGAGAGGGAGAGGGGAAAGAGGAGTATGTACATGGGTGAAGGAGGAATATAGAGATGGAGACATCAAGGTAGGAGGGTCATGCTTTATTTGAAAGGAAGGATGAGGGGGAAATATCAAAGTACTAGCTAGGTGGCTTTATAAGAATGAGTGTTCTCCATCAAGGAACAGCCCCCTCTTTTTATAGCCAAGAGAGAGGGTCTCTCCCAATAAATGCATCCTCCCACATGCATGGTGTGTGTGGAAGAGTCTCCCATGTGGGCTAGGCCATTACGCACTCTCAATTGTGTGCGATAACTCTTGGCCACATTTTTCCACATATATCAACTCCCATATCCCAAGTCTATGATACTTCCTTGGTCTTTATAATATGTTCAAACATCTAGGAGGACAAGCGGAGGGTTGGTACAAGGAATCTTGCCACCTCATCCTACTTTCCCCATTATTTAACTTGCACTCTTGGACCTTCTATACCTCCCCCACATGGGCCTATCCTACATGGAGGGAATAACCCAATATAATATCCATCTCCACCTATTTTATATTACTTCTCCCATGGAATTTGGGCCATATCTCACTAAATGCAGGCATGGGACCGCCTAGGTGGAGGGGTGGCACATGGAGGAGCCATGCCACCTTAACATTTTATAATATTACTACCATGGATTATGTACAACACACCTTATGGCTCCTCTT
Organism: Dipteris shenzhenensis; assembly: GCF_047967505.1. Classification (NCBI taxonomy): domain Eukaryota; kingdom Viridiplantae; phylum Streptophyta; class Polypodiopsida; order Gleicheniales; family Dipteridaceae; genus Dipteris; species Dipteris shenzhenensis. Next base: position 35,179,305 of record NC_141626.1, read on the forward strand.
ACATGGAAGGGTGGCACATGGTCATGCCCTGCCACATCAACCCTGGGCCCTATGCGCACCATATTTTATTATACTATTGCCACAGATACAAACACACACACATATTTATGCCTTTTTCCTTAGACAAATTTATCCATAACAGTACCTTGAAGAGGTACCAAGAGGTTTTTTCGAATACCACAAGGAAACT